>NC_082401.1:20632369-20667369 GCF_031168955.1 Gadus macrocephalus | reverse complement strand
GTTTGCGTGTGTGCATGTGTGTATGTGTGTTTGAGTTTATATATCCATGTCGGGTTTGTGAGCATATGCTTATGTGTGTACGGCGTGCATGTGTGTTTCCATGTGTGTCTGTATGCTTGCCAGATCAATCCTGCACTAATGTGAAAACCTGTCTTTTGGCACAGACTAAAGTCTTAACACAATCAACGTAAGACACAAGCAAGGCAGCCGGCTGGACTGTCTGTTCAGAGGCCCCGCGGCAGACGAAACATGGCCACCGTCCAAATTTAAACCGCGCCACAGCTCTCTCTCCCCTCCCCCCCGCACTCACACATACTCCACCTGTCCGTACAAAAAAAAGGATACAGAGGAACGTGTATGTGACCTTTGTTTTAAATCGTTTTAAAAATGTTGTTTAAAACTGCGTAAAAAAAAAATCGACAACTTTTTTCACCATCGTCAATTCTGTGACCTGATCAGACTTGAAATCAGTCACAACGTAACGAAGAACCAGGCCGATGCCACTGAAGAGTTCGAAGCCTGTAGCCAGCGAGCGTGCTGCCGCTCGGAGAAGGAGAACAGAGAGCGGAGAGGCCTAGCGTTATCAGCGGGGCCGAAACAGCCCTGTTGTCGCCGCCCTTGTGTAAGCATGCATGATTTGTTGATCCCGTTTTTGTAAAGGGTGTTAAGGGTGAGAACGCGGCTGCTAGGCGTCTGACTTATTAAGAGTATATATTTGCTGAGCAGTAAAAAAAATAAATAAGGGAATGAAAAACAAATGCTCTTCACAGATGCCCGTATTGTGTAAGAGAGAGCCATAGTGTCTCTCACATGGGTTATGTATTAATCCCCATGTTTACGGTGAGGCAACAGTGAGGACCATAAAACATTCATAAAAACGGTGAAAGGGGGTGGCCTTGCTGGGGGCTGTTTTTGCCGCGTCTTTGTTCTCCCCAAATCATTTGAGTTCCTTACAGTGGGAAATGTTTTAAGTTATTTCCCCCCCCCTCCAAAAGAAGTATACACAAAAAGAAGTCCCGTCTCCGTCTCTCCATAGGCCTTTTTTTAATAAGAAGTTCAGAGGCTGAGCATGAAATGGGAGGCCAACAGAGACCCTTCTCCAGCATTTAACTGTGACTTATTTTAGAGGAAAACGAGGGAGAAAAGAAGAAGGCCATTATAAGATTGGTTAAAAGTAGAGCTTTTGAAGTAGGCTCCGTCGGCGACTAGCGTTCTCCTCGTGTCACTCAGGGAGCCCCAACCAACTCCTTAAAGGATTTCACATCTTTTCAGCATCGTGTAATTAGGTGACATCCAAAGACTACGTGGGGGTGTGGACCCTTATTACAGACGCACATGAAAGCCTACTTATGCAAGTAAAAGATTTATAAATAAATACATAAACAAGAAAAACAATTCAAACTCAGGGGGCTGGCCAGGGTAAATGCACTATTAGGATGGACAATGTATCACCGTGAGAGAGATTCAAACCTTAGCTTTGACCTTAGCTTTGATTTAAGTTTGTAACTTTAGCCTTCTTACACTCCAAGCTTATGTGAAGGTGAAAGTATTGACCAAAGTCTTAAAAGTGCTAGAAACCCAGATAATTAAAGAGAAAGACTTTGTGCAAACAACAAAGTGTTGCTCCGAAATGTAGCTCCAAAGAGAGAAAGCATAAGAACTGTATTTAGACACTAAAATAGGAGAGCCTGACGGAAATACTGCAGTCATGGAGTTGGGGGCCTGCCAAAACCAAGAAAGAGAGAGGGAGAGGGAAAGAGGGGGAGAGAGAGGGCGAGAGAGAGAGGGGGGCGAGGCAGAGAGAGGGGAGCGACGGAGAGAGAGAAAAGAAAAAGAGAGTTGGTGAGGGGAGTTTGAGACTGCGAAATAAAGACAGTGAGGGAGAGAGTTTTAGAGCATGCCAGCAATGCATAGGGGAATATTATCTTGATTTGAAAACATTTAGTTCCAGCAGATCCTGTACACAGATCTCTGTTCTCACGCAGATGTGCAGGAGAAGGCTGTGCCAGTAGCCGGCCAGCCAATGAACATGGCCGTGCAGGCCATAGGTCCATCCTCCTGTCACTCACATGATTAATGCCTTGACTGCTTCCATGACCTGAGGGGAGGGAAGGAGCTCTGAAAGAAATCAAGGCTGTTTTTTTGGAAGTTAAAACCAGGGAAAGCCTTGAACACTGTTGTTAAACAAACCATTGTGAATACAACCGGCCCTGAAATCACTTGGAAGGAAACTGCAAAAGAAGGAGTTTGCATGACAGAACTAAACAAATAAAGCACATACATTAACTTAACCCAAAGGAAGCTTAGTTGCTTTTTTTTGCTATGGTGCAACGGGTACAGGAGGAGAAGTATCAAACACAGAGAGCTATTCTCGTCTCTTGTTTTGCCTGTTTGTAAATTACTGTTGACAGTGCCCCCCCCCCCCCCCCCCCCCCACCTGAAAAAAAGCTCAAACCAAAACAAGATGCCTTTTGTTGGCCCTCAGGCGTGTCCCATGTATTCCTTTACCGTGTGATTCTTATCGCTTTTAGGCAGGCAGCAGTTATTCAAATCTCCCCGGCAGGGCGGGGGCGCGGTAGCATTGTGCATGTCCCGAAATCAAAAAATCAAAATAATATAAATATATAAATACCTGACATTGTTTGCTAAATTTAGCTCCTCAGATCAGATAGATGTGTGGGACAACCACTGTGGCTTGTCAAGAGGTAGTGGTGGGATGTGGATTGGCTGACGTACCGCCGCGGGGTTTAACTCAGGTCTGTTTGATAACCATTAAACCGACTGAACTGATGAGTGCGGAAGTGATCGGAAGGTTTGCTGTAGCCAAAACACAACGAAATTAGGACTGTATAAACAGCGTGGAAAGAACAATGAAAACACCATTAGGAGTGACATTGAATGGGGATTGAAAACGAACACCCTTAATAATGTAAAATAAAAAAATGAATGGTTCTGTGTCAGTCCTTGTGTGCAAAAAGCGGTCTTCATGAAAGTAGTAACAATAAATCTGTGAATTTCCACTAGTAGTTTGTTAACCATTGTGGATCTGAATCATCTTTTCCCGGGACCTGTGATTCACCATTTTCTTCTACTGCAGAGACAACAATACCTCAATTGTTCTTCAAAGTCTGTGCTTCAAATATTCTCAATTGGCTAAAGAGTCGAATTTGAATTGAATTCAGAATGTAAACAGACAAATCCATTTTAGAAGCTTTAAATGTCATTGAAAAAAGAAAGAAAACAACCAAAAACGATCGTGGGATAGCCGTGGCTAACTGGAGGAAAAACAGGAACTGAGTGTGGAGAAAGACGTGGCTTAGCTGAGGGTGCCCCAAAACCGTGAGGATCTGAAAATATCATTACACATGTTGTCATTCCTGGCAACCAAATGCCCTATTCTTTTCAAGTAGCTGTTGCATGCGGTATTACATGTGAACATTATCCTAAGCTTTTTTGAGGAAACATATTTAATTATGAATTGAAGCCTGTGATGAGCTTCTATTAATAAACAAGACTAGACCTATAGTCCTATGCCATGCTGCGCGAGCGAGGATATACATTTGCCAGCACCCAGAGAAACCTGTTTGAACTCTCTAGTAATCTACTTCAGTTCGGTATTTTCATATCCATGGGTCATCTGAGGAGTTCGTTTTCGTGCACATTAGTGGTTTGTTTCAATGTGTGGTAGTGTGTTTTTCGTGATATTTTCATAAAAATCATAGAAAAAAATAAAAAATAGCGTCATTCCATGGACCGTAATAGCTAGCAGATGCAGGATGTTTTCAATGGACTTAAAAAGCCTGTCGACAATTTTTGTCAAACTTCTAACAGTGTCACAAAAATGTCACCAGCAGGGATCTCGGAGTATTCCAGAATAGTAAATAATAAATGCGGCATGAAGTCACGCTATGAGGTCAATTCACACATTGCTTAATTGGGATCAGACAGCTTTCAAGGGTTCGGGAAACGTAGTTATTCCATGCATACACGCTCATGTGCATGCACACAGAGTAAGGTCTGGTCGTGTCCGAAACAGCTCTTGAAACACGACCCCCACCCCGGGCCTCGTCCCCTCCCCCAGCTCTTGAACCAAATTAAAACGCTTATGTTTTGTTCTTCTCTCAAAAGCTTTTTTCTCTTTTGGCGAGCCATTTACGGGATCTTTATCCAAAATGCTAGGCATGTCCCGACTTGAACGCTCATCTCGTGCTCATGTTTTGACACTGTGCGTGTGTGTGCACATTTAAGTGTGTGTGTGTGTGTGTGTATGACTGTGTATGCACATATCTAGTAATTTAGCAGTTAGTTAGTTAGAAATCGGTCATGTTCCAGTTAGTTCTTGCATCTTGCTTGAATAAATGTGAGTTGAAAGAAAGAAAATACTTTGTACGTGTGCGTACAAATTTAGTGTGTGTGTGTGTGTGTGTGTGTGTGTGTGTGTGTGTGTGTGTGTGTGTGTGTGTGTGTGTGTGTGTGTGTGTGTGTGTGTGTGTGTGTGTGTGGCTTGGTAAACCCTACAGGATCATCTCTGCTGATACCATCTCGTGTCTTCAGAGGCCCCCTTGGTCTGTCCTGTCACTAGACTAAGGACGGTGATTGCTTGGCGTACCATCTCTTTTTTCCTCAAAGCACCAACCCTGCGTAGCCCAAACTCCCGAAATAATCATTGTCTCGTTCTCTGTTAACGCCAGCATTTCTCCGGCACATTTATTGCCTTAACCAGAGCCTCTTGACAAATGACTGCTAACAAGCTGTGTTGTACAAATCATACTTAACATTTAAATAATGCGGGAGAATACAGTGCTTATAACTGGCGTATAATATGTGTCTTCGCTAAGACGCTCTTTATGAGCCTCGAAGAACAAAAAAAAGAATCGGATCTCCCTCAGACGGATCTCTCCACCATAATACAGGTAATCAGGGAACTTGCTTGGAAAAAACAAAACTCCCCAAATGGTCAACCACGAGACAATAGGTGATATCAAAGCTATTCAATCCGTCCGCCGAGACAAAGGTGTGCTACTTGACACTGCGATTTGATATCCGTCCAAATTATAAACAGCTCACTTTTTTGTGCGTATGGGGGCCTCCATTGTTCGTGTCATACCAAACGGGGAGAGATAAGCATGCCAACAATACAACTCCTTTTGTCTGCTGCAGAGCCCGGTTTCAAAGCGCCGAGGAGACTTTAAACAAGCCCAGCGTGCCACAGCAGAGCCGGCATGGCTGCCCATGAATGTGGTGAGACAGGCGTTTTTTCTCTCCTTTTTTTTTCTATCCAGGTGTAGGTTTCACAAGTGTTGCAGCAAACTAAAGGGTACAACAAAAATATGTTGCTGAGAAATAGTGGGTTGCCAAGTACACAGAAATTCGTTCCTGCATTTGGAAATATGTCTGCTATATATGCTAATGCATGTACCGCAGATTAGTCATCAAGGGCCATGGCGAGACACAATGGGCCTGATCCGCCTAGTGGCCATTTTGGTTCTCTATGCTAGCTGGGGGAACGCTAGCTTGGGGTAAAGTTATCCGGGAGGAATGCTACATCTACCCAGGTAGCGCTTAGAACCAAGGTAAAACCAAGATGGCCGCTAGAGGACTGTGGCCCATGGGAACATGACGGCTGACAAACAGCATCACCTGCCATGCTCCAGTGTAAACAGTACCTGCGATGAGGAAATGATGTGATGCAACTCTCTTGTTTGGTTCATGGTGATGAATGGCCCTATGTTCTATGACAGGACCGCGGCGGGAATATTTACGGCGCTGATGAGATGCACATGGCCGAGTGATCTGCCATGTGATGTCGATTCCCACCCCCTGGATCAACTACAGGCACTCTTCGCAGTTATATTCTTAGATCCAACACAATGAGAGAGAGAGAGAGAGAGAGAGAGAGAGAGAGAGAGAGAGAGAGAGAGAGAGAGAGAGAGACAGAGAGAGAGAGAGACAGAGAGAGAGAGAGAGAGAGAGAGGGAAAGACAGAGCGAGAGACAGAGAGACCCCTTTCTCAGAAGAAGGCCTCAATGAAATATTCCACAAATGCTATATTTCCTACTTGTCTTTTATTGAAACAATGTTGAAACAGCCTATTAGCCAGAACACAGTGTTTCACAATGTTTTGGCAAGAATACTTATGCTGCCTTTTCTCAATGCTAGTCGTAGTTGACTAGCTAACTCCCCCTGTATGTTTACCTATCGATCATACATTTAGGAATATCCTATCCAGCAAAAACTGTCTAGATTTCAATGTAATTTCATTAAGCTAATGTGATGACTGCTGTGTTGACTTTGCATAAAAATGAATCCAATACTAATTAATAATGCATTTGTTTAGCAAAGTGCTTTTCAAACTAATTAATACAAATGTTTACAATAATCTACAGTTGGCTCTTGTTGAGCTGGCGCCTCACATGCAACGGTGCATCCACTGACCTTTGAGACCCAATGGCCTTTTGAGAGTACCCCTGTTTTTTAAGGAGCAAGGGGTCTGCAAAGTCCAACCCTGGGAAGGGATTTTATGGCAGAATTGAACTCGACCCTTGACCAGAGAGCCTGGGGGGTTTGGGGGAGCAAGGCAGAAGAGACTGACAGGGCAGCGAGCGTAGAGAGCTGTAGATAGGCGGGGGTCAGGGATGGTGGCTAGGAGAGTGGGAAAACGATCAAAGCTTGGAAGGTAATAGTGGCAAAAGCCTGTCCCGTAACGCGGTGAGGCGTTGACCTGTGACCTCCTTCCCCTCTGAGGGCCGCAGGGAGAGCTCAAAAAATGCAAAGGAGGGAATGACAGACTGGTTGAAGCCTTGTCACATTTATAAACACAAGATAACCAGTGTTTAGAAAACCAACTGCTGTCAGGATTCCACTGGAATTCCGTGTGTGGTATCCATGTTCGTGCTATCCCAACATGCTATTGAGTTTTTCCAACTACAGTGCCATCAATAGTGATTGGAATCCAAGATTCAGCTTGGCGATGACGTACATTCTTCCTTTTAAGTGTAAGACAACCCGCTGTTTTAACTGGAACTCGAACACACCAAGATTAAAAAAATAAATTTTTAGAGTTCTATGAAACAGTGGGGCATCAGCATGTTATCTCATGCTCACTCACCGATTACGATACTTTTTTAGTATTAGTCATTGTGTATGAGCGTTATAATGAGTGATTCTGTATATCAAAAGCTTCACACACTACAGTGTTATACTATGTGTCGTGGAAGGCTGACCCTATCTCGGACACAAATATCACAAAATCAATTGTTGCTACGAAGAAACTTTATCATCCACACACAGCGTGGCATTATACTAAAAGTGATCCTGGAAGCCTAACCCTCTCTTTGACGCCAGAATCACCTCAACCACTGCCCAGACAGAGCTCCCCACAACCACACAAAGCTCGCTTCCCACTTCCCTTCGCTTGTGACGTTGAAGAATAAACTTAAAAGTTGTTTGACGTCATGAAAAGAACGCTACCTGCTTTCGGCGCAGGGTCTAACATTCACAAACTGTTGGCCGGGAATTTCTTTCTCTAAATGAAGGCCTTATTTCGGTATATCGCTTAGGTTGAAGATCACAACCCACCGACACACAAGAGCAGAGACCCTTATTTATCCTCTGCAGTCACACTGATGAGATTCTATCAAGAGTACAGAGTTACAAAGGCCACCCAATCCTGTTTGTGGCTTTCAAAAGGATGTTTGGCAGAGGGGTTTGAATGGTGTGACCACCAGAGGAGCAAGGACAGTGCGGGGTCAGGTTCTTGTCCCCCGTAAGACCGCTCACCCGTGTCACACCTGTCCTCTTAAGGTTCAAATCAGCGCACACCCGAGTAGCAGCGGCCTGGGAGTTTTTCTAAGAGCAGCAGCGCGTGAGACGTTTCAAATAACCAGTTGCAACAGCTCGTAAATTTGTCACGGCGAACGTTGGACCTCGCCTCGCGCCGTCTTTAACACCTTTCATGCACCTGTTCGGCGGGGCCCCAGTTCGGGTTAGCGGGGGCCAGCTAGTGAGTGATAATAGCCACTTGCTGCTAAGGCTACAAATCGTTCTCTGAAAACGACAACGTAGTAGAAAAAACAACAGCTGACGGGACATCAAAGAAGAGGAAGGCATTGAAGACAAATGAGTTTGGGTGCTTACTCAGCAACTCGTCTGCCAACTTCTCACTAAGAATACCTGGCTGTTGATATTTAGGGAATAGCAGGTGGTGAGTAACTTTCATGGATTTGCATGAGTAATATGTGACTCAGAAAGTGTTCGGAGATAATTGTTTTCTTTTTGATCCTTTGCATAAAAACAAACACATACATAGTTATTGTAGTATTCATCGTTGCCTTGGTCTTGCTTTCTGGGTTGTGTCAGCATATGCAATTGCAATCACAATTTGGACGAGTCTACGTATTTGTCCAATTTTTTCTCATTCGTGATGGGTGGTATGAAGTACTATTTGGTGTCATAAATATATTACTGATTCAAGGTGTTGTTTGCCAAAGCCACTTCTAGAACCTTAAAACTTCAGCTGTATTCGAAACAAATACGGCCCTGCCCAACACCTTCACTCACGACGAGTAAAGCGCTCCCCGGCTCTCTTCACAGAAAACTCTACTGTCCTCCTGATATCTTCTGTTCTGTTCATCATAACATCCCATATGCCAATCAAGGCTACAAGCCTGATACTTTTCTGAAAATAAATTGTGAAACAAGTTCAGAAATATCTCGCCAATAAAAACGGTCACGTTTGCTGAAAGCTTAAAAGTGTGTCTGTATAAAGCACCCCCGATAACACTTACCCAATAGACAAACGTAGCACAACAGTGACCATCAATATACGCAGGCGTGAATCATCAACAACAAAAACTAATAGTGTGTTTCCACTATGCCCTCCATCATAATGCTCTGGGGGTGCGTGCTTTTGATTTACATTCATGAATACGAGTGTATCAACACATTAGCAGCTTGGTAGCTTTCCCACTGAGGTGTAACTGTGTTCCCAGCCAAGGATAAATAACATTTCGCTTGGAGGTCAGTTAGTTACTCAGATTCACTTATTGTCTACAAAGGATGCATAGCATTTGACTAGTCTGTAAATGCACTTTCAAACGCATGTTTCGTTCTATCTTGTACTTCAGGTGTAAAGCACAAGATAGGAGAGTTAGCTAGGTCAGTAAGAACATTCTTTCTTTCTCTTTCTTTCTTAACTGTCACAGAATAGGTGTGGCAAACTAGTGAGCTTCTTCAGGAAGCAGTCTTTCCTATAACAAGATTCCAACATGCTTTGCATTCCTAAATCCTCTTAGTCTCTACGATTTTCCCAGAGCGTGGCATTCAATTTGTCAAGTGCAATGTTTCTTTGATTAAATGTCTCAATCTGTCCATAAGCCAAACATATTTGGATTTGAAGTATTAGATGACTCTCGCACTGAACCATGGCAGCCTGTCGACTGGTTTCCAGGAAACCAACAGGTCAAGATTTGAAGATAGCATGTGCTAAAGCAAATAGGTCAGAGGACATAGACATTCTCTTCGTAGGCGAATCCGATGAATAGCTGCTTCAGTGCAACACTGAGCAGACTATCTGTGGTTTGCACCGTATGAACCAGGATGTGACATAGGGCAGGGCTGTGCCGTTTTTTTTGGAGAGTAACAGATGTGTTCTTGATTTATTAATGTGTTGGCTGTCTGTCTGGCCAGCCATGAAGAATAAAAGTGCTGTAAAATTGTTAAATAACAGCACTGTTGAAGGAAATAACACAACCGCTCTTGTTAATAGATGTTTTCAACATGTACAACATGCCCACAGTTAAGTACAGCAACGTGCCATTTAGCTTACATCTTATCATTAATATCAAACGAAATGCCATCGTCAATACTGGTATTCAATCCATGGTTAAGCTTATCAGTCTCTTACAGTTCATGCCATTAAAAAATATTTCTCAAAACCAGGTAAGGTTATGGTGCGAATGTGTGTATTAGTGTTGCACGATACCAAAATTATGACTTCGATACGATACCTGCCCGAAAAAACCTCGATACTCGATATACTGAACCGATACCACGGTGAAAAATCTAAAATATCTGGAAAAGAGATGAATAATGGTCCAGCTCGGTCTCACTATGGTTTAACTTTCAGCAACTTGGTCCTTTCCTGCTTGTTGAGCAAATTAAACTGTCAAACTGTAATCAGACAACGCGGTTATATGCTATATAGACCCTAGATTATCTGTGATATAAAGGCTTGGACGAATTTCCAATTCTAAATATGTACAATGCATAACGTTAGCTCTCTAGCTCTTTGCGGAATATAAGAGGTGGTGTAGTCCGCTTTAATCGACATGTATACATTTATTCAGATTGGTTTGGGGTGGGTGCGGCTACTCTTGCGGCTACTCTTTAACTTAGAGAGATGGCATCAGCAGCTGCAGTAGTTCTCAATTGGTCCGTCTGTACTTTTATGCACACCGAACTAGACCGCTGTCAAGGGAAGTGGATTTTTTGCCAGATTCACATCTTTCTTAGCACTCTGCAAGTAGTCCGGTAACTTATCGACCCAAGCGTGTCCGGTTGCTAAGTGACGTCAACGTCTTCGGCAGACTATTTCTGTGCTGATCAACACTACGAATGGTAATTGTAAAAGACGTGTGAAGATATTATTTTGTTTTGGCAAGAAGCCGTGTCATAAGCGGAATGATGCATAAAACATCGCAGATCATTATCCTTCAGGGCGAAGCAAGACCCGTTTCGCCCTGTCTGGGCTTATTTTCCCGATAATGACCGGCGTTCTGTACAACATTATCCCTTACATATATCACATAAGTCCAGACCAAAATAACGGTTGTGCGTGAGAGAAATACAGAAGTACACTTACCACTTTTGTAAAAGCCATATATACAGTACATTCGGATTGCATGATAGGAATAGATCTATTCCGATTAGAAATCGAATTTGAGTGTCGATAGCCGCGTTTCATGGACACTTATGATCCTTTATTTACAATAACTCCATATTTCACTTGTCCCGTCTTTTTTCTCCACTAAAAAAAATAATAATTATTGATACAAAAAATGTTGCGTATCGTATCGCTTTTTGCATGAGGGTATTTTGATACCTTTTTAGTATTGTTATAATGGCAACACTAGTGTTTACACGCATGTCTATCTGTGTGTGTGTTCGTACACATGGGGGCCTTCTTACCTTTGAAGAAGCCCTTGACTCTCAGGTAGCCCACGCTAAGTCGGAGCACGGACAGTTTGTCCAGGCGCGTACGGATGTCCTCGGAGAAGGGCAGCAGATCGGTCAGGCGATCCAGCTCCCCGTTCAGCCGATCCCTGTGGCGCTTGGAAGGGTTCGACTTGATGACCCCATCCACTCCAGGGAGCTTCTTGCTGCAGGGGAGTAAAAGGGTCAAACATGATGAGTGTATGATAATAATGGATATTCCATCGGCATGTCTGAGAATGTTGGCGTTGTTGACAGGCAGCAGCACACCTAACAGTAGGGCAGATGTATTTTGTATTTATATATTATATTATTGGTGCGCAACAAATATCGGAAGGGATGCAGTGATTCCACTTTTTCTCAGACCAAACTCTTTCCTAGAACTCTCAACCCAAATTTTTTTTTTTTTAAATCTAATGTGTTATACATAATATATTATGTGTTATAGTGTGATATCGCCAACGGCAACTTTGTGATACTTTTTTAGTACCGTTGTTGTGTGATAATGAGTGTTGTTTATGAAATGCACCACACACTGTAGAGACACACTGTAGTGATATAGATGCCAGGGAATCCTTACCCTTTGGTCGGTATTAAATAAATCCCTGCACCGCAGCCAACTAAATTGTAGGGGCCGATGCCGATACCGATCAAATATTACCAATATATACATACATTGGCCGATATTCAAAATAGAGATATAGCGGCCGTTAATTCAATATAAAAATATTGTGGTATCCTGGAGGACAGCAGCTCCTTGGGATTTGCTGCTCAACCTCCAGCAATTCTTTGGTACATGATGTTAAACTGCTAGCGTCGGGATGTTTGTGGATGTGCTCAGTTAAAGCACTTCGACTTTAACTCAGTTAAAGCACTTTAACTGAGCACAGCATCACGACCACCACGCTAAACGATTTATAAAGAGGTTACTAATTTATCAATTTAAAGTTCCCATAACGCCTCATATCGGCAAAGATATACGTAAACGCACTTAAACGGCTCTTATTTAGCACATACATTTCTGAAATAGCGTTTAAGCACCTCTAGAAGCGTGAACGCACCTCTGATATACCTAACTTTTAAATGTGTTAAACTAACGATTTATTGTTTTACCAGCGCAAGCCATAGTTTGTTCCAAATAGCACTGCATTATCTGTGTTTACGGTATCTGTGACATGGTATCTGTGACCAATCACATCGTCTCTTGCGGCTGCCGGGTTCGCAACTAAGGTTTAGAAATGGGCTTGCTCTTGCTGGCCAGCTAACTGTCAAAGGTTGACTGGAATAAAAAGGATGTACGCCGATTTCTAAAATCGAAAGAAAAGCAAGCCTCCTCCTGCTGAGGATAGCAACAGATCTTGACTGCAAAGTGAGCACAAAAAACAACAACAAGTAGAGTAAAACACAAACTTTAAAATGCCTCTTTTCCTAATTTCAAACGTTGATTTGCAGACAGCGGTGAGGCAGACAGTGATGCAGGAAGCACAGAGAACAAAGACAGGGATAGGAGAGACAGGGAGAGGAGAGACAGGGAAAGGAGGTACAGAGAGGAGAGACAGGGACGTACAGAGAGGAGAGACAGGGAGAGGTGAGACCGGGACAGGAGGTACAGAGAGGAGAGACAGGGAGAGGAGAGACAGGGAGAGGAGAGACAGGGAGAGGAGGGACAGGGACAGGAGGTACAGAGAGGAGAGACAGGGAGAGGAGAGACAGGGAGAGGAGAGACAGGGAGAGGTGAGACAGGGAGAGGAGAGACAGGGAGAGGAGGGACAGGGACAGGAGGTACAGAGAGGAGAGACAGGGAGAGGAGAGACAGGGACAGGTGAGACAGGGACAGTCGAGACAGAGAGAAGAGGATCAGAGGGAGGACAAACGGAGGAGCAGAAAGAGGAGGACCAGAGGGGACAAACAGAGAGAGGAGACAGAAAGAGGACAAAAAGAGAGGACAAACGGAGCTGACGCCACAAACTGCTCGCAATTTGTAAACAGCTGCTGTTCCTATTTTTTATACTATATACAGACATATCAAAAAGTTCAGCTTCTTCTACTCTTGCTCAGATTTAAATAGCTAAGCGATGTGATTTATAATCTTTGAGCTTTGGTAATTTGTTAGAGAGTCATGGCCATAGACATTCTTGCGTAATGTTCATAATTCCATCTAAATGCAATTTGTAATTTCATATTTTGTACTACTACTGGTTGGATAAACTACATTTTACAAAAAACTAACAATTATTTGGTAAATACGTTTTTTCTAAGCGGTATTTTGTGGTGTGCCTTTCCTGCATTGTTTACCCACCTCTTAAATATATGAGCTGGGCGCTATGGCCAACCAATAATAATCAGGATTAGTTTTACCAAATAACTCAACGACGATTTTGCTGCAGAAAAAACTGAGGAAAATAGCATGAACAGATGTAATTCAAACACATCTTCATTGGCCATGCAGTGCTTCCCAGTTGAATGAATTCACTGATGTGCACACGTCAGTGGAATTGGGTGCTGCAGAAGTACACAAAGCAATTCAACCATATAATGATGGTGCTCTCTGACAAAGAATAGGATATCGATTACCAAATTAGACATATTGACAAATGCAATGTAGTTGAGTTCAACAACTGAAATAGCCCATGCAAGAGTCTACACAGCAACATGCAAATGAGGTCACTGGAGCTAAACAATTATTTTTTCTTTTGCATTTTTTGTATTTTATATTTTATATTTTTTCAGTATCTTGTGTTGAAACGAGATGCACAGGGCATGTGGAGTGACACAATCAACTCTCCATAAATCCTTGGTGAATGCAAAACAGGATGACCTTTTTAAACAGTAAAAAAAAACGACTTAAGCAACCAATGAGTTCAGGTCGACGAACCAGCCTTTCCAGAGCGAGATTATCTGCTGTCGAGCATCTTTGTATTATGACACACACACAACCAAAAATACACACACACACACACACACACACACACACACACACACACACACACACACACACACACACACACACACACACACACACACACACACGATCACACAAACACACACACACTAGACACCATAAAATTTAAAATACAGTTCAGCTTTGTAGGCTGCATAGACGGCTGTCTCCTAAAGTGACTGATATAACACTGCAGGCTGGGTGAGTAATTCGCCATGGTCATCCAGCTACGATATACAAGTCAGACAAGAAAGCGGAAGGAGAAGAAATAAAATTAACCCCAGGCCAAAACACTCATGCATTGCTCACTTTATTTAAGGGACGAACAGCGTCGACGGTCCGTTATTGTGGAGCAGCTGTTAGCAAATAAGCAACACCGTTCTGTAACCAGAGAGTGTAGGTCACGGGTTACCTTTTACTGGAGTTTCAACACGTATACCAGGGACTCATCGATCAGAAAAATCCCCGTTCCACGGCATATCGCTAGACTAACACAAACACAGAATGTTACCTCTATTACGTTACCAACTTGATCAACAATATCTATGTGGGAGGTCAATGTAAAAGTTACATGAGAAGTTTTCTGAAGACCACATAGACCTAAATCTTAATGAGCTATTTTTGCACTGTGTAAGTGGAAGTCTGAATAGTCATCGGGCCAGTTGACTCTGGCCGGGGGAACTCCAGCTTTGCATTTCCCATCAATGAAGCAACAGAATTTCAATGGAACTAAGTTGAGAGACCACCCACACGGATGGCCAACATTTTTTAATATACGGTCCCTGAAGGAGACACATGTCATTAGTCCCAAATCAGCCACACATGTTGAACATCAAGCCATGCCAAGACGCGGAACCGGGGAAGAGTTGAAAGAGTTAACGTCCATCCTAACGCACAGGATGCAAACTGTACACCTGCTGTAGAAGAAGCCAAGACAAACCAAATGTCTGACCGACAGGGCCAAACTACGGCAACCCTTGCTGACGGCCGGATCAATGTGCTTTGGCCAATGGGGAGGATAGAAGTAACCAATCAGGGTGCTGCCAGAGATTCTGTCTGAAGATACTAAAGTCTAAAGTCTAAGGCCCTTTAATCTATACTTGATTAGCTTGCTAGGGTAGATATGCCATTTCTGAAGTCATATAATAAACAAATGCCCATATTATTCAGGAACAATACACCAATTCAAGCAAATTTTTACCTAACTGATATAGACTCCTCTCAGTGCAATACTTGTGTTAGAATGCCACGCTAAAGCCAGTACAGGCCTGCACAAATTTGACTGGATTTTGTAAATAGGCATAGCTTTTCGTCATTGAGATGAGGCAATCAGTCTTAA
The DNA here is from genome assembly GCF_031168955.1 of Gadus macrocephalus. Lineage (NCBI taxonomy): Eukaryota > Metazoa > Chordata > Actinopteri > Gadiformes > Gadidae > Gadus > Gadus macrocephalus. The sequence goes on along the minus strand of NC_082401.1, from coordinate 20,651,878 downwards.
GGCAAGAGACAGAGGGCTTAAGTTCTCTTAGTCAAACATTAACTTTAGGAGCAGGGCCTATGTGCTTCTTGAAAACCGAAGTATTTTCGCTTGAAGAAGGCAAACTCTGTTAACTTTGACTCATAACAAAAAGTGTGGCTGATGAAAGGCAATTCCCCCCCACCCCGTTTTCGTCCCCATTGAATAGTCTGAGGGGGAAGGCAGCCATAACTCAATTGCCGGGCCTCCGACCCAAGCAGTACCTTCCCAGAAATGGAACAGGACTGACCTCACTTTTAAGAAATGCCTTGCAGAAACAAAAGCCAGTATTCAGAACCATTTTTTCCACCTTGCCTCGCAGTGGATCACACAGCAGAGCAGAAAACATTGACATTTTTTTTGTGGAGAATAAATTAAAAAAGAGAGAGAGAAGTGGGAGAGGAGAGGCGGTGTGTTTGTTTGTGTGTGTGTGTGTGTGTGTGTGTGTGTGTGTGTGTGTGTGTGTGTGTGTGTGTGTGTGTGTGTGTGTGTGTGTGTGTGTGTGTGTGTGTGTGTGTGTGTGTGTGTGTGTGGGGGGGGGGGGGGGGGGGTTGTGAGTGAGTGGGTGTGGGGGGTGAATGGGTTCGGGTCATCCATCTATATTTTTCGCTTTTTCACATCCTCTCTCCTTTTCTTCTTATTTTTCTTCTCTCTCTCGCTGAGGTTGGCCTATTAAAGTGCAAGGTGATAAGAGGGCCGAACTCAGAGACCCCAGCCTCAGACTTCAAGAAGGGCTCATATTGCAGTACTCTGTCTGCTGTAATGGCACTGGCATGCTTTTGTCTACTCTGAAGTGGGCGGGGCTTCAAACACAGAAACTACACAGTTTTACAGGGTCTCATTGTAGGTTTGAAAGAATACAAGAAACAGGCTCATGACCCACAGCCTTTATCCATACGCGGGTTGAGGGCCATCGACTGGGGTTTGCCTACTACTTCCTCTCGATTGGACGCACAAAATCTTCGTTTATAAAATCGAATCTGAGTTCTGCCGAGACCAGAACTCAGATTAAAGTGCCCTTCTCTGTACTTTCAGGTTTGAAAGGACAATGACACATTGAACAGAGACGCAATGGGCAACCGTACGGCCAGCAAAGTGTTACGGTTTTATGATTCAAATTTTTCCACATTTGTGTGTTTTGTGTGTCATTTTTTGCAGATGTACACATTGTTCAGGTTCTATAACCAAATTTAAAATACAGGAGGTAAAAGACATGCAATTGATGTTGATTGTTAGGCCTCCATGTAGATGAGACAACTCGAAGAACAATGGGCCACTATGTTATTTTACACTGAGTTTGTTTTGGCTTTTTGCCTTGCCTGTATCAGCAAGTCTGTGTGTGTGTGTGTGTGTGTGTGTGTGTGTGTGTGTGTGTGTGTGTGTGTGTGTGTGTGTGTGTGTGTGTGTGTGTGTGTGTGTGTGTGTGTGTGTGTGTGTGTGTGCGCCTGTGTCTTCTAACTATAGACAATAATCCTTTTAAATTACTGGCCAATAATATGGTTAACATTATTTAGGCATATAAGGCTAATCTGAACTCATTATGTGTACTAAAATAGAATTAGTACTGTTATAAGAAATTTAAATGAAAGACTTCTGACAGAATATTGGGTCAGTATCATCCTATTACTTTCCATAGTCTAACACATAACACATACTCTAATTATGTATATATATTTTTAATAAAAATACATGATATTAACACACACACACACACACACCTTGCCGCAAGTTCCCTCCCTGCAGGTCATTTAATGAGCCCTCTGTAATAATTACACCATATATTCACCGAGACTATTCAGTGAGTAACCATAGCAGCATAAAGATCTGAAACTGATATTCAACAGCTTTCTCCAAATCGCCCCAACAACTTTACAACGCTGCTGTGTTTCGGATCAAATATGACTCAAGCAATAACAGAAGTGTTACTACATACTTCATTAACAGTTTCATTTATTAATATTGGATTTCGAAAGCTACTAAAAAGCGCAGGGGATAGAATATGGAAAGACACGTATTGGCTTAGAGGGCATAGGGCAAAACCAAATTTGGACGATAGAGAACTCCCTTGGAATGCCCTCTATGTAGTGACCACAGCCTTTAACGTTTGGTCTCAATGGTGCCTTTGTGCAGCCAAGCCCAGATGGCGATCCAGGAAACATCAGCCCTGGCTCTACAGTCCCAAATCTTCATAAAAAAGAAAGTCTGCGCACAGGCCACCTTTTTTTATTTTTGGTTTTATATTGGGAGTGTAGCATTTGACTGCACGATAGCTGGACATATATATCTATATATCTATATATTACTTTTTACGGTCGTGCAAGGTTGACGGTTTAAAATGGACCACGGAGTAGTTGACCTTTTTACACTCGGGTGCACAGGGTTGCAATATGAAGACCCACGAAAAAAAAAGTCCAGGCCAAACATATAAAACCTGTGTCAATAGTTAGAAAGAGGACTTTTCGAAAGTCTAAAAGATGTTTTTTCGATAACCCCGGGTCTTATACGTATCATCTCTCCGTGTAAAGCTGAGGCTGCCTACTAATAAGGAGGGAAAAAAAGGATAGGAAAGGCGCAGAAGTGTTCCCATAATGCGCAGAGCGCTCCGTATCAGATTACAATAACATACTTGGAGCCAGCGAGCCCCCGCCTCCCCCGCCCTCTTGTGAGCATCGCGTGAGAGCGCAGCCGACTCTCCAACTTGATTGTGATTAATGCAAGAGTACTATTTCCATGCCAGACCAAAACTATACACGAAGAGAAATTCTTAAGGTAACCCGAGAAAAACCGAGGGGCCAGAAACGGTCTGCTCGGGCGCTCAGGAAACTCCTCGAGAGAAAGACAAGAGGCTTTTGACTCAAGCACTGGAAAATAGAGAAAGGTCTTTTACCAAACCAATTTTGTAAATACTTTGAGTTTGTAAAGACGTGTACAAGCTTAGTATGGCTGAAAGCATGTGGCCATAGAAAGCACATTATTTTCGTTTTGTTGCGTTTACTTTTTTTTCTAATCACAGCCCACAGCCCTGCGTTCTGAATAATAATATACTTTCATAATTGTATTTAGCATATGTATAATCTTAGCATAGAGGATTGCAATGCACTTGTTTTCGCACGATCCATTGTGTTATTCACTAATATTACCACTATAAACTAGATATAGGCTATTGTTGGATATTCATAACATGGTAATGACTATAACATACAAAGCTGTGTAACACGTTGCGATTATGGAACCGAGCAACAACCGTAAACACATTAAACTACACAAACTGCAACTCATCATATCGACTCCAAAGTTTTTGTCCAACACCATGTTGGTCAAATCGATGAAGAATTTAAGCAAAACTTACGGTTTTTGAACGGGCTTCTTCCGCTTCTTCATAGCGTAAGTCCCAGCGTTACCCAACATGGTTTCACTCGGCTTATTGTTCAATGACAAGAAAGTAAAATCCAGTCTGTAATAGAGGGGCTTAATCCATGTGATCACAGTAGCCTACACAGCCATAATTTAAAGATCCCTCGAAAGGCAAAGTTAATTATGCCAGTACACAATCCGTAAGGCATTGACAGTTCCCCAGCAGTCACAATTGACCTTGATCAATGTGCGGGTGAAACTCGTGGGATGGAAGGAAGTTTTGGAGAGTTTTTCCTTCAATAGAGCTGCACAGCGTGATTACCGATGGGTATCTTGCGCAAAGTTTTCTCCCTTTTGTAATCAGCCTGTGTCCAGCCCCGGTATAAACAACACTGCCTCGTTATTCAGAGTCACTTTTTGGTTTGGATGTAAAGTGATCGCTTTTCGGAACTGGCTTCGCGGCGGAGCAGGTAAAGTTGGCCTATCGTTTTTTGGCATGGGGCGTTTTCAGGAAATCATATGTACAGTCAGAGCGTTTGTTAAGGTGGACTGAGCGGTTGTGTTCAGAGCTGTATTATACGACAGGGACACACTTTGTTATTGTTATTTTAATATTAACGTGTTCTAACTTTACTTTTTTAATACAATATGTAGTTTAGATATAACCTAATGCTTAGGTTATATATAAACTATATATAAGCATTAATGAATGCTGCTTGCAATAATTAAAGTCTGTATATTGTAATTTGTGAAGCCCTTATGCTTTAATAAAACTACATAAATACCAATATCATGTCTTTTTTTGGCATCCTTACGTCCCTTACACACGCGCGCACGCGCACGCACGCAAACACACACACACACACACACACACACACACACACACACACACACACACACACACACACACACACACACACACATAAAGCATCATGCATATGCCACATTAACCATTCTAAATAATACAAATATGGACCTTAATCCAAACTATATAAGAAAAATGTAAACTTCAAAGAGAGTAAATATTTTAAATAGAACAACATTTTTTATACATTAAAACTCAAAGACCTTTTGTTTCAAATTGGTATTATTATTCAAATTAACTTCTTATTTATCTTTGGTGCATATCGTCAGATTTGGTGTTTCAATGTCATATTCAATCTCGACTGATTGTTGGCGCCTCTTGCGGTTGCCATGTGCAGCTCAGTCACTATAGCCGCTTAAAAGACTTTTCGAAAATACCTCATAATAATCCTTCGATATACAGGCATACATATAAGTAATTTAGAGACACCAATCCCTTAACTGTGAAAGTATTTGAATCTTTTTGGTAATGTAATGCTGATCTTTATTTTCTCACCTTATTGCAACACACCTACCTGACAGCAAAAGAGGTGTTGCGCACAGTTGCCATGGAGACCATTCAGTCTCCTGACCTCTGATCTGTGTAAACATCAATCTTTGTCTTGAACACACTGCACTTCCTTATAACAATTGTCTATGTCCCCATTCAGGGTTGAAGTATGCCAGAAATTCTAATGATGTTTACTTGTCTGATACTTCTCTGTACATCAGCAATTGCGCAAGGCACCAATCTTGCAGGTATCTTTTTTTTCTTTTTTCTTTTTTATACATGTAGGCTATTTCAATTTTTGTTTACCAAAGAGTGAGTTCTATGTTATCGATGCAAAGTTGCAATGCAAGGTTTTTGTGTCAATATGCAAGAGTGAACTTTTCTTTTGTTCGTGGCTTTTACTTTTAGAATGTTTGGATAGTTGCTCAACATTCTCCCATTCTAGAAAGCTGCACCCTACCCAATGCCTGAAGGCCTTCACACAAACCACTTCAATAATAATACAAAATAGAAATCACATTGAGAAATAAAGATGCCATTATCATTGTATTTCCTCCCTCCATCTGAATGCATGGGCATTTGCTTCACATTGAGGGCATTTGGCAGACACGCATCTATTCATAAACATATATACTGTGTGACAGAGTCAACCATGCAAGTATTACACACACATATATATAGAGGAGTTGGGAATCAAACTAGCAACCTTCCGGTTGTCAGTTAAAACTAGGAGGTTAGGATGAGAGAGGTAGGTGTGAATGAGAGAGAGAAAGAGTGTGAGAGGGAGAAAGAGTGAGAGAGAGAGAGAGAGAGAGAGAGAGAGAGAGAGAGAGAGAGAGAGAGAGAGAGAGAGAGAGAGAGAGAGAGAGAGAGAGAGAGAGAGAGAGAGAGAGAGAGACGGAGAGAGAGAGAGAGAGAGAGGGAGAGAGAGAGAGAGAGCATGTATTTTTATGCACACAGTCTGTGTGTCTTTTGTGTATGTGTGTGTTCTTCATGCAAGCAGACATGTCACAGTTTGTGCATCTTGTGCAGAGCTGCAGAGGTCTTTCAACACTTCCCTTTTAGCACAACTCATCATGCCAGGAAGTTGCCTATCTCCACCCTTTATTTTGTCCCTGAAGGCATGTGTTTTCTTTTTCTTCTTCTATATATATCCAAGCCATACTAGGCCCCATATACAGCCCCTCCATATGGAGCAGGACAACAGAGCTGCCAAAGAATCATCCAGACAGTTCAGGAGGTTTGAAGGGGTGGAGGAAGTGGGTGGTGTTGGTGGGTGGTGTTGGTGGCGGTGGAGGGGGGGGGGGGGTCAGAACAGGGCAGTCGGGGCTCCATCGGCCGCAGAATTTGACGTGTGGTCGCTTGGTGAGCTCCATGCAGCTGTTCCCATGGGTTTAATTCATTACTCCTGTTTGTTTGCATGGCCACAGTGCATTCTTGTGTGACAGCCACCGGTGCAGAGCCATCAACACTATGGCTCAATTCTTGATTTCCAGATCAAGCCCAGCGTTTATTTGGTCTGGCGGCTGCGTTTTCAGTTGAGCTGACAGGCCGTACCTCACAACTTTTTATTGTTCTGCTAGCGATATGGCCCTGCTCCTCAGTTTGCCCAGCATTCAACCTTTTTTGTGTGTAAGTGTGCTACATTTGCAAGCATTGTTTGCAAACTTTGTGTAGATCTCTTTTTCAAAGCCCACCACTGGTTAATTAACAGCTAAGTAGCACTTATATCTAACCCCAAATAATACAATTGTAGCTTTGTGGAAAGAACTGATTTACTTGAGCAATATTTTTTCTTGTTTAGTATTTTTTTATAATGTGGATGCGACTGTGGATGCAAGAGTAGATTATCAGCATCTGTCTGTCTCAGGTGATGTTTCACCAGTCTGTCAAACTCAACTCGGTGTCCTTTTAAAAACAGGCCCAGTGTTGAAGGCTGCTGTCCTCTGGGAAGGCCATAGCGTGTGAACGCTAGACGGGCATTCACTGTTTAACACACATGGATTTAGCTGAACCCCCAATATACACTCCACCGCGGGCCTATTACAATTAACATGGGGGCGTATAAATGGTCCTGGGAGTGTCAGGATATCTGTTCATTTGCGCTGGCGCAGTGGGAGAGTTAAACTGGTATTATTAGCAAGCTGCAGGGATTGGCTCTGTGTGCGTTCTGCCGGGATACAGAAACCACATCGGTGGCCAGCAGACAAATGCTTGTAATTGCTGCCCCATGTCTGATGTTTTCCTGTGCTCTTGTCTGTAGACAAGGCCCTTCCTCTTTCAACGGACAGTAATCAGAAGTGTTCAGCACCACCTGTGGCTGGCTTGACTGTGGCATCACAACCACAAACAAATCAACAAAAGAAAACAAACCCTCGTACCACCAGGCTAACAATTAGCAGAGGTAAACAAACACACAAATAATTTAACTAACTAACTAACTAGCCTCATAGCGCAAGTCAGTGATTCGGATTAAAAAAGGTCCAAATAGTTAATAATAAATAACAGACAAGACAATTATCTTTCACAGCTACCATTGAATGCCAATTTGATGGGCTCATCAACCATTCTTCTTGCATCTTTGCTGTAGGATCGACATGAAACGCAAATCGCATAATGACCATAATAATTCTAAACGTCATAAAATCCAGTCTGCAGAATTTTCTTTCAAAGGTGTGTGGAGTGAGCAATACAAAAAAATAATGTTGCCATGGATTTCCAGCTGTTTTGATTAAAAACAATGCAGGCAAATTGCCTCCTCATTGGCACTCTGTGCTGCAGAAATTGAAATAAAACCTGCCATAAAACCAAGGGGAGTTTGGCAGGGACAGAGGATTGCCAAATCCCTCAGATGGCCTCACAAGGGTAATTCAGCCTTGAGACACATGAATGTTGAGTATTGTTGTTTTACTGCTCTGTACATTATTCACACATTTCTTGGGATCCTTCTTTGTGTGTGTGGCTGTGTTTATGTGTTGGGTCAGGCAGTGTAATAATAGTTCTTTCAACTAGGACAGTTTTTATGCGTTTGTGAATTATTGTTTTTGTGTGTGCGTATTCATTTATGTTGGTCCATTTTTATTAAAAATGAAACAAATTGTGCTTGGGAATATTATACTGTTCCTCTGTTTAGACTAGGCACATTCAGGGAGAGAATTAATTAATGAGTGGATGCAGTGGTTGCAGGAATATAAATCTGCTAACACGCATTTCTCCTTAACAACACAGCCAATAATATGCCAAATATAGCCCATGCCAAAGTGTCATTACAAGAAGTTACACCACTGGGCTGGCAGAAAGTTGCATACACTGGCCTATATGAAATATGATGTGGTGCAACTGACGCTTTACTGTGTTTACATACATGGTTTCCTAGGCTACAGAGGAAACAGCCGGTCAGTCCAGACATTATGTGGCAGGTTGGCAGAATAAAACCCTATAAAAACAGCTGTTCTGGTTAGCAAGTGTCAGTTATTTTTAATATTTACCATATATTTCAAATAAGCATATCTTATATTATCCATTCCCATACAGGGCAGGACTGTCTTTCCTCTGACCCATGTATGAAGATACATCAACAATGCACTTTTATTGTAACTTTCAGGCTGTGGACAACGAAAGGAAATATGCGAATTAACTCTATGATCATTGTCGCCATCTACTGGTTACATGACAATAAGCAATAGTTCAGTCCAACTACTAAATAAAGATCTTATTGAGAAAGCATTTAGATAAATTATTGTTGATTTGTGGGAGAAAAGTGATATTCATAATTACTACGATAATACTGAGCCAAAGCGCTGCATTTACATTCTAGTATTTGTGTATTTAATTTGTATTTATGTATTATTATCCAAGTTTCAGGGAAACGACTAAAATAATATCAAGACTTATCACTCCAACATATGTGGAAAACAAAAATACGTAAAATTTGCGGTAAAATATTGCCTGGCTCTTAAAAGATGTTAAAAGCCAGGCAGTCATCTCGGACAAATGTGTGACGTCTAATGTAGAGGACGGGTGCGTAAAGGCCACCTCTGACGTCTTGAGCCTGCGCCTTTTAGGGGACATCTCTTCGGTCGGGCTGTCAGTTTTAGAAGAATAGTAAACATGGCCCTTAGGGTTATCCGGCTGGCAATTCCGTCCGGATCAGCGTTCTTCAATGCTGGGATAACGGCACAGACGGTAGGGAGAGAATATTGCGAATTTGTTGATTCATTTTGAGCATGCAAAGAATGTCAAATGTACAAGGACAGGCTAACGTCCCTTAGCATCACACCGGTGCAGCAGCCGCAGAGGTTGCTGGCTCTAAAGTCAAACTTCACTAGACGGACACCTTTACATTTAGTCTGACAGCTCTATAAATGAAACATGCATACATATGGGAGGAAAGCGCTATATTATTTTTGTTGTTAATGTCATTTGTTGTGTGTTTACTGTACACTAATGTTTTTATGTTTATTCTTAAGGCCGGTATCCACACGAGTGCAGTACGAAACCTTCGTTATGGCTGGTGGACCTATGTACTGGGCGAGAGGACAACTCCAAGGTTTAAAGAGTTCAGCAAAATCATCTCCGTGGATGGAAATTTGGCCTCTGGGAAAGGGGCACTCGCGCAAAAACTGGCTGATAAACTAGGTAATCAATGGACTACCATGGCATAGTAACACTTAGTAACATATTGTCCTTAAGCTGTACATTAATAATATCAGAAATATATCAACACACGTCATGTATAGCTTATAATCATCTAGATAACAAATTGATCTGGTCCTACTGGGTAATAACAAAAACGCTAGTATACTATACTTTAGCACTGTAATCCTCTTGCATTACTAAGGAGCATGAATTGGTAAACAAGCAATACATTAATAGCAGCACCTTAATTTGTATTTGTTTCACAACAGTTTAGCTTTTTTTTAATTTGTTGCTTTTGATTGTTTGGAGATGTAAATGTATTTGATTCATCGAGTCTTCTCCATGTATGGTATCTTTCTTTCAATAGGTATGCTTTACATGCCAGAGGCAGACACTTTCTACATGGACAAGATGACTGGGGAGAAAGAGCCATTGCCCGAAGCATACAATGGGATGTGTAACCTGGAGAAGTTCTACACAGACCCCAAGTGTGGGGATGGAAACTCCTACAGGCTACAGCTGTGGATGTACACCATGAGGCTGCTGCAGTACTCCGACGCCATTGAGCACCTGCTCACCACTGGTACCCACTGATTCACTTTTATACGAAATGTCTGAAATTAAAGCTGACAGGTGCTGTATGTAAGATTTAAGATCTACTATTTGAATGTGATTTGTGAAAAATGGTATAACCATTGGTCAGATATTAATGGATTGAATGCTTTGTAAATACATTCAATTATTTTGTACAGCTGCAACAAAAGTTTTGACCAATTAGGGTATCACACACAACAATCCATCTTGCCTGTCAATCACAGGTGCTGTGTTTGAACACCATGCCAGCTGGGCCACGTTCATGCATGCATCACATAGTTGAACAGCCAGTTGAACAGTTAGTTTGGACAGAACTCTTGCATTCTGGCAAGGGGGGTGGGACATCGTATCATGACAACTTTAAGTTTCAAAAGCTTGCTAATTTCTACCATTTCTTATCTGTTTTTACAACTATTGAATCTTACTACAGCAACTTTATATTTGTTTGTTTCTCTGTACATGTAAAAAGGTATGTGATACAACTACTTGGAAAATGTTTTTTTGAGATGTTTAATTTGTAAATTAAAAGTATTTTATTAAAGCTACTAAAAAGGTGGGTTGGAACAATCATAGAAATTGGTCCAATGCTTAATAAAAGCATCACAAAATAAGTCGGAACAAGAGGGGGTTATAATAATGATGATGATAATAATAAAAAATGTTTTATGTATATTACAATTTTAACCCAATGTGATGTGTACTCTAGGTCAAGGTGTGATTCTGGAGCGCTCCCCTTTCAGTGACATGGTGTTCATGGAGGCTATGTACAAACAAGGCTACATCAGGAAACAATGTGAGTAATTATATGAAAACCTCTGTTCAATAAAATCCTCATATGTATTAATCTCAATCCTCCCCCCCAATGTATTGCCAAAACCAGCTACTGGCATTACTTTTGTAGTATTGATTTTGTAGTGTTACTCCAATTAAACCATTTAGCAAAGGTTTTACATCTACAAAAGAGTAGTTGTATGTTTTGGTGCTATGATAACTCTACTTCCTATTTTGGTTGGGCAGAATATGTCCATGCTAAGCCAAAGTAACCTATTTTAGAAATATCCATTTGTATTATAAATTGGCTATTCTCTGCAGCCCAACCGTGCAGAAGCTTACTCCCTGTTGCTGACCAATTATGTTGGTTTTAAATTTTTTGGGCAAAAACCTTTAATAGAATCTTCTCACCATATCAATCTGGATTGCAGGTGTGGACCACTACAACGAGATCAAAGGCATTAGCATTTGCGAGTTCCTGCCGCCCCATATTGTGATCTATGTGGACCAGGCAGCCGAGGAAGTGCAGAAGAAGCTGAAACAAAGTAGCCAGGTATAAAATACCCTGCAGCCTGCCATGAACCCACCCATGACTTTATTTTAAATTGTGATGTTCCCATATCTGAGTTGGTACATTTTTAGGCTTGTACAATACAGAGTCTATTGGGCCAGGCCCTGAGTATCTGAATAACCCTCCGGTACGACACTGTTCGCAAATTGAAATTATCATCTAAAGGTATGGTGTATTATAAGACTGATTGCTTAATCTTATATTTTAATAATGAAATCTTATTTAAAATGCTGCTCAAACCCGCCTCTCCATCAAAGGAGTAAAGTGGTAATAGTTTGTTTCATATTGGATAGTCAAAGTATGTAAATTGTTCTTCACCCTCCCCTGTTTTCAAAACGAAAAATCGAATGTTTTCATACATGATGAGGTTAATATTTGCTAAGTCTTGCAATTTGAAAACTATTTATAATACAGAGATTAGAATACAAGGTGAGCTATCGGACATGGTGCATAGAAAATTAAATGGCATCAGACTGGTCAGTGGTGTGTCGGCATTGTGTGAGGCAGATGCCACGACACACATAATGAAGTGTTTACAAGTAAAATGCACCATTCAAATGTCTGGATTTATTCAGATGCCTTATTGTATATATATGATGATCCCTTTTGTTACTAAAATCAATACAAGTTACATTCAAAGTGAATTGAATTTGCTCTACACCATATATATTTGAAAGTCCGCTCCCAATAACATTGGAATCAAATCATTCCTTTCGCTCTTTGTCGGACTTCCGCTTTGTATGTCCCAACAGGAGTCTGGAATTTAGGGACTGAAGTTTAAATTGGCTCTTTTTGTCACCTCATTCTTCACAACATGTCACAAAAGAAAGTTGCAGAAACATTTTAAGAACCGCAAGAAAATGTGATTATTTTATCATTGCAGACTCTTTTTAAAATTCAATTCAATTTTATTGTATAGCCTTAATCACCATTACAGTCTCAGGCCAAATATTTGTGACACCCCCCTTTACCCATGCCCCCACACGGGCAAGAAAAAACTCCCTTGAATCAGCAAGGAAGAAATCTTGAGAAGAACGCAGTGTAGGGGATCCCTTCTTCCAGGGATGGTCAGGAGTGCAATGGGTGCCACAATTGACATACAGGTAAATACATGCACATCATATTAAAATGGTGATGGGTTCTGGCCGGTTATCCATGAGGAGAGTCCAGGCATCCAGTCCAGCACCCGCAGCACGCTACAACAGACAGAATAGTGAATTAGAACGGAAAAGTGCATAGTGGGAATGTATCATGTAATAAGAAAAGCACAAAATGACCAAAATGAGGCTTTTTATGTTTTTTTTTAATCACTAACACACTTTTAATCTGCCTTTTCATTGTTATATCTTTCTTCATGAAATCCATGTTATTTAATTTAAAAATCCTCTAACCTACATATAAACAGAACTCTGCTCTTCTGAAACGGTGGACTGTTGAAAGTTGTGTACTCATCCATTGTCTTGGCAGGCTTGTTGAATAGCAATTTAGCCTGAGACTGTGTTGTTCACCTTCCAATGATGTTTAATGTGATTTGAATTGGCTAATTTGTCAGTAGAATGGATCTCGGAGAGCCAATAAGACATTTTTATCAACGCAGCTACATCACCTAAATGCATACTCGGTTAATGAATTTGCTGCCGCTGTAACAAACGCGTGAAAAACAATCCTATCTACTATCCACCTAATCTTCAGTTTTTATTTGATACTGCAGGAAAATCTCACTGTTATTCAGGCCTCCATGTTTACTTTTTCCCCCCTGCGAGCACTGCGATGATCCTAAGTTAACATTTTAGGGGCACAGTCGACACAAGTAAGGAAGACATAGACGCAGATTAAAATTACACGGATTCATACGTTTATTTCACTCTTACATAAAGAACAGCTATATTTGGCTGCTGCCATTTCTATTTATGTGATAATTAACAATATATGTTATCACAATTAAAGCATGACTCTGTACCAGTGCCCGTCCTCATTCTCAAACCCATTTTTAGCAGATCCGCAAATCATTACAATAGGTATTGCAGAAGCTTTTGTAGCCACTACCAATGCAATAGCGACGTAGGGCTTCACCTCACTGCTCGACGTGAACTGTCAGGTTTCAGACCATTATCTTGTTATTCTTTTGCACGCAATCACAAGCAGTTATGTCGCAAATCTTGGTAGATGAACACAGTAAATGGGACAAAACTGGTTAATCAACAAGACTACTTGGAATACGTGATGGGGGATGTTGAAAGATATCTCCTTGTGAAAGCCGGTAACGTGTTCTATTTAATTCTACATTAGTACTTCCTGCTGCACATGTGCACTTTAAGGACAATTAAAAGTTGCTCAAGGGAATTATTATTTGTGTAAGCAAGCCAAATGTTTGCATTGCAGAGACCTGCTCTTGATTTAGTGATTTATATTTTCACTTCTTTCTCATGTGTCTAAATGTGGAATGTCACAACCATTTGTCCCAACATGTTTTTTGCAAACACAACCAGCAGTTTAGTTTTAGGGCAAACACCTGGATAATACGTTATAAATATTGATTTATTTTATTGGATGTTTATGTTTTGATCGGTTAAGTGATTACAATCTAATGCTTTGTCTCTTTTTGTATCTTCAGTCTCATCTGCAGAACGTGCCCCTGGCGTATCTCAAGGCAATTGAAGATTCGTACAAGAAGAACTTCCTGCCAAAGATTGGGTGAGTGGATGAATGAAAGAGATGCAAGTGCACTATCTTTTATTTATTTATTTATTTATTATTCAGATAAATAAATGGATGAATTCAACATAAACAAAAGCCAAAAGAGCGAATACGAAGAGGTTTCTTTTCACAGCAATGAAAAATAAATATAGTTTGGCACTAGCGTTTTTCTCTTAAAAAACAGTGCTCCCAAAAGCAGCGGGCACTCTCAATGTATCCTTATTCAATTCAACAGTGCACACAGTCCTTCAGAGGATACTTCAAACTCGGGCACACAAAGACTTGTCGCTTGGCACAAAGCTCTGCCTGGTTTTGAAGTGAGTACTTCAGCACTGCCAGGCTTGAGCCCCGGTGGGGCCAGCAGCTTCTCTGGTGAAACAATCTCTACGTGTTAGCTCACGTGTTTCCCCCCCCCCCTTCATATCCTCCTCAGTGCTCCAACTGGAAACAAATGACCTCCAGTGAGATGGGCTTTGATCGAAATGTTTTGCCACTGGAAAATATGGCCCCTTCTGCCTCCACACACTTTGCCCTCACCTCATCCACGTGTTTTTATTGTGATCGAAACCCCCGGGCTGAGGAGTGTCTGTGTACGGAATGCAGTGTTGATACAGGGGTCATCGTCTCGCCGCTCGTTTACGCACTGCCGAGAATGAGCGCAAATTATGTCAATCAGAGAGGGAGTGGGGGGGAGAGAGAGAGAGAGAGAGAGAGAGAGAGAGAGAGAGAGAGAGAGAGAGAGAGAGAGAGAGAGAGAGAGAGAGAGAGAGAGAGAGAGAGAGAGAGAGAGAGAGAGAGAGAGAGAGAGACAGAGAGAGAGAGACCAGGAGAGAGAGAGAGAGAGTAGGGCCAAGGAGAGAGAGAGAGAGAGAGAGTGTGCAGGGCCAAGGAGAGAGAGTGAGAGAGAGAGAGAGAGAGAGTAGGGCCAAGGAGAGAGAGAGAGAGTAGGGCCAAGGAGAGAGAGAGAGAGAGTGTGTGCAGGGCCAAGGAGAGAGGTGAGAGAGAGAGAGAGAGAGAGAGAGTGCAGGGCCAAGGAGAGAGTGAGAGAGAGAGAGAGAGAGAGAGTGCAGGGCCAAGGAGAGAGTGAGAGAGAGAGAGAGAGAGAGAGAGAGAGTAGGGCCAAGGAGAGAGAGAGAGAGTAGGGCCAAGGAGAGAGAGAGAGAGAGAGAGTGTGCAGGGCCAAGGAGAGAGGTGAGAGAGAGAGAGAGAGAGAGAGAGAGAGTGTGCAGGGCCAGAGAGAGAGAGAGAGAGAGAGAGAGAGAGAGAGAGAGAGAGAGAGAGAGAGAGAGAGAGAGAGAGTGTGCAGGGCCAAGGAGAGAGAGAGAGAGAGAGAGAGAGAGTGTGCAGGGCCAAGGAGAGAGAGAGAGAGAGAGAGAGAGTGTGCAGGGCCAAAGAGAGAGAGAGAGAGAGAGAGAGAGAGAGAGAGTGCAGGGCCAAGGAGAGAGAGAGAGAGAGAGTGCAGGCCAAGAGAGAGAGAGAGAGAGAGAGAGAGAGAGAGTGCAGGGCCAAAGAGAGAGAGAGAGAGAGAGAGAGAGAGAGAGTGCAGGGCCAAAGAGAGAGAGAGAGAGAGAGAGAGAGAGAGAGTGCAGGGCCAAAGAGAGAGAGAGAGAGGAGAGAGAGAGAGAGAGAGAGAGAGAGAGTGCAGGGCCAAGGAGAGAGAGAGAGTGCAGGGCCAGGAGAGAGAGAGAGAGAGAGAGAGAGAGAGAGAGGAGAGAGAGAAGGGCCAAGGAGAGAGAGAGAGAGAGAGCAGGGCCAAGGAGAGAGTGAGAGAGAGAGAGAGAGAGAGAGAGAGTGGCAGGGCAAAGAGAGAGAGGGAGAGAGAGAGAGTGCAGGGCCAAGGAGAGAGAGAGAGAGAGAGAGAGAGAGAGTGTGCAGGCCAAGGAGAGAGAGAGAGAGAGAGAGAGAGAGAGAGTGCAGGGCAAGGAGAGAGAGAGATGCGGGCCAAGGAGAGAGAGAGAGAGAGAGAGAGAGAGAGAGAGAGAGAGAGAGAGAGAGAGAGAGAGAGAGAGAGAGAGAGTGTGTGCAGGGGCAAGGAGCCAGAAGGAGATGCATGCCCGTGGCTCCTGTCTATGACGACAGCAAGTGTCACTGAAACAAAGGGTGTTTGTGTGAAGAGCCATCGGAAAATAACTCTGCAATTTAGTTTTACAAGAGTACAGTTCCACTTGTAACGAATGAGGTGTTTAAAGTGTGGCCCTTTTCTGTATTGACTGCAGGACCGAAATAGGAAGTGCATAGTGCAATTCTGGTCATATAGTTCCAAATTAATATTCAGGATGAACCTTATGCTGAATGTTTATCTATTTCCAGGTTTATTGCAGCGAAACCTCAGAAGTGCTTGCCTATGATACAGTTCAAGCCCAAATATTGAAAGGGTAAGTGACAAAAATAATGATGTGGAATCCATAACTATTTTCCCCATACCCTCAGTGTCCAGAGGAATTGTCTGCAAATTATTTGTAAAAAATATATATATATAAAAAAATACAACCATTATGCGAGCCATAGTATTACATTTCATTGAAATGTTGCACCTATAGGGCCAGTAACATTCACGGTTTCTCTGTAACATACTGCAGTCATCATTTCCTTCATACTTAATGTGTGCAAGCATCCTTGTGGTATTTGTATGTATAAGTGGATATACATATATTCACTTTTGGTATTTCTGTTGTTACCTTTCTGGCAGGTTGCAGAAGACGAAGAGTATTTGAAGTTTGAGAAGGGACCATGGTTGGATCAGGATGACATCAGCTACCACCACATGAGAATGCTGTAAGACCTCCAATCCTCACCACACACACTGGAAAGCAATGCAGCCAAAAAGTTTTGTGCTGAGCACTTTGGTACAAGTCCAGTCTGCCCTGCTCTGTCTATGTTCACTGCGATAAGGTTACAGGATCTATCGTTACTATGAAGTATTTATGGGAACAATTTGGTCGGGTTCTGACCGACGGGCACCACACAAGAGAATGGAGGTGGCCGGTTAATGAAAGGAGATAAAACCCTCAACATATTGGCTTGTTAAAACCCATTGCATATTCATGGGCACCAGGTTATCAAGTGACTGGAGAGAGAGAGAGAAAGCGTTGATGAATGCAGAAATAGGAAGTGTTCTAGTATACTGTGCATGAAACTGTGCTGATGGAGGGATGTCTTCGCCTTCCAGTGTGGAAGACAAACACAAGGTGGCCAACCTCACCTTCATCCCCAAGTTCCTGCCGGAAATCACCATTGGCGCCCACGAGTACGACGAAAGCTACTACAAGTTTAAATCGGTATGTATGGTGCATTGGGGGACGGGGGACGGGGACGGACAGATGGCACCTAGTCCACCGGGACTTGCCGACGGGTATTCTAAGCGGATCGTATCGCAGATTGCGAGTTACACGCCTGCCCCTACAGAGATGGTATCTCCAAAGTCCTAAGCCCTTTTCTATTGCTTTTTCTTCTCCGATAAATAAATTAGTTTGTTCCTTTATCTTCCTTTCTCCCCCCCCCCCCCCCTGTGAGCTCGGTTGTCGGTGATACGAGGGCATACTGCCTTCCACAGGGACGAAAGTCATTTTCCTGCTACCTTCAAACGGCGAAATCGGTTTCCGTGCTCACGAGACGGCAAATGCCACGCGAAGGAATATACCGCCAGGTTCCTGGGCATCATCAGTCTTGCAGGAAAACATTTGAGTGTGACCTTTTCTGTTTATTCAGTGAAACTTAGTTGTTTGCGCCCCACCCCCCCCCCCCCAAACACCACTGCACCCATTGCAACAAACATGGGGCTGTGTAACTGTGATGCAGGGGACTCTGACCTGACCTTTTCTGCACAGAAACGGCGGTGAGATTGCGTAACGGTTGCTTTGGGGGGACACATGACGTCAGAGGACATTTTGGATTTGGAAGTTCTCTGGGTACCGTTTTTGTATTGGTAGGCACCGTGCTGTCGGGTACAATACCAGGCGCAGAGGAAGCAGCTCATTCGCTTTTGATACCGAGATTGAATCCAATCACTTTTCAGTGACCACTGACAAGCCTTGGGTTGTTGTATTAAAAGCATTATGAATGCAGCTGTAATTCCCCCCACCCCGCCTCCCAGTCGACTGTCATTTTCATCGCTTGCCGGCTGCACCAACAAAGACTGAAGTCACTATGACATTTTAACGCACCTTTACTCGGGTGTGAATATTATTCCCTTGGCCTGTCAGGTAATACAAATATCACAGAATATACATTTGTACATGAAAGGTGAATCAGTGAAGTGATTTGAAAAGAAACCCCATGTTTCGTGTCGGAATTAATGTGATGACTGAAATGGTTGTGAGGTCATTACATTTCTTTGGAAGCGTTTCAGCATCTAAGACAAAAAGCCAACGTGGGCGGTTGGTATTTGGGCATATGGCCAAGCCACATCGTGAAACCAGGAATGAAGGTCATGTCTCAGCGAGAGTAGGCCGCGGTTATTGCCTCCTTTTTTTCTGGTTGTTATTTTAGTTGCTTCCCATTCAATGCGCCACGTTCCCAAACGGCAAGACTAATGTGCTGACAAAATGCATGTGACAGAGGGTGGCCCGGCTGTCTGTCACTCTGTCACTGATGTGCCTGCACATTAGCCCTAACTCATACAGCGCCGTTTGCCACCGGCATGCCATGTGATGGACTGCGACTGGATGTGCGCTCGGCCTGACGATTAGTCGGCGAGCCTTGTCATGGCCGCGGGAAAGACCCCAAGGATCGACATGCATCCTCCTTACCGGATACTTCTTCTGCAAAGGCTTCAGGGAACAGAGCCCTGATCTTTTTTTTCCCATCAGATAAGCACTCTTAAAGAAATATGTATAACATCCTGCGTAAGTGTTGTTTTGGATTCAAAGAGTGTCAATCAGAGAGCGCCATCGGCTCTGGGCCTCTGTTGCATGAGGGCCGATGGCGGTGACTAGTGAGGCCATGAGAGCGATGCCTTCCACTACTGTAAATGTATTCATTCATTCACGTCACACGTTTACTCGCACACCGGGTGAATGTTTTGTGCCTGCCCGGCCTGTCAAAACAACATCCTTGTCACCCCCATGACAAATGCCCCACTCCTTGTTGGTGGTAGCCAAATCTAAACCCTGCCGTGCTTCTTTTTCCTTTCACAGTCGCCGTGGCTTCCTCTGTTGTCATCCAAGGTCTGATTTTAGTCGACTACAGAGGATGAATAGATATTGTGCAGGGCCTCTCCTTGTAGAGCCAAAGGACAGGATAACGGAGCCTATTCTACGAAAAGGGAAACATGTTTTAATTAGGTTATTGTCCCCTGCGCGTGCAGGAGCATAACTTGAGAGTAATAGATAAGTGCACTCACTTTGGTATCCGGTACAGGTCCAAAGCCCCGAAAGAAAGTGGTGCTGCTGTGTGGCACCGACGCTGCCATTCAAATGCATCGGTGCCACCGAGGACGCTGTTTTAACCCTGCTTTCCTCGATACGGCTCATTTAATCGTGGGCAGGCAACCGCCTCGTTCCATTCACTTGAC
>NC_082401.1:20617753-20632269 GCF_031168955.1 Gadus macrocephalus | reverse complement strand
GTTACCTCCCCTGTCTCTGTTTTCCTCCTATAGGGGGGGGGGGGGGGGGGGGGGGCGATGCCAATGAAGCGCTTACATTCTCAATTAGAAGTCTTAAAGAATAAAGAGGGATGAATAAATAAAAGTCTGTGTTTCAAGGAACATTACACCGCACGGACACGCCTTATCTCGCCTCCCGCCTGTGTGGAAGGCCGGCGTAATGATCCCAGATAGAGATCTCAGAAGAATCAGGAAGATGTTGCTGTTCTCTTTTTTTTTGCCCACGTCAGCAGCACGCGTCCCTGGCAGCCCCCTCTCCATCTCTCACCCCCCCCCCCCCCCCCCCCCGCCAAGCACCAACAGACCATCCATGATAACTCACATTTGGCTTAAAAAGCCCTGTGAACCACCCCTGCGACTCTGCGTTGTTTCCGGTATACTCCTCCGCTATTAGTATTTACCAGCTGTTTGGTCATTTAGGAGAGGCTGTTAACCAAAGCGACTTACAGTGAATACAGATGCAGGTCGTTAAGGAGCTCGGAGGGAGTGGAAAGCATCCCGCTCAAGGATGTTTACACACAAGTGAAGGAGGACGGGGGATTGAACCCACAGCCTCTCCCTTACCTTGCACCACTTAATGCCCCCCCCCCCCCCCGGAAGGAACGCAAACCAGATGAGTTATGGGTATCTTGTGTCTCCTGCCAGTGGGGGTTTTCTTGTATGACTCATACTCTAGCAATTATACACCCGCACACAATTACAGACACACCCTCTCCCCTCTGCCCTTTTTTTTTAAACAGCATAATTGTAGCAGATCGTTACTTATCGATCGCTGACCTCAATCAATAACCTACAACGATAATCAAAGAGGAAAGGGATTATTAGAAAAAACGAGGACACCCACTGTGTTTGTGTTCACTCTCTGGTGCACCTATTAAACACAGGACACACACACACAAACACACTGGTCTACTGTTGTCACTTAAGGCGGTTTGTGCCTGACCACACTACAATCCCATCTGCCTGGGATATGTCCACGTTCCTCCTGTCCTGCCAGACAGCCGTGTGGTCACACCTCAGCTCAGGTGTGAATTAGGGAGACCCAATGTCAAAATTGAGAGCTGGGGTCTCCATGGGTTCCTCCTACCTAATTTACACCTGAGCCGTTCCTGATCCGAGGTGTCACCACACATGGGTGTCTGGCAGGACAGGAGGGATGTGGACACAACTCAAGCAGATATATATTTATATATGTATGCGTGAGATGTTCAGGAAGGTTAGGAGGCAAAATTATCCATTGATCAAATGATCCATTTACACAATTCAGGAAATCAAAGAAGATTGTTCAAAGAAACACTAGAAAAATCGGCAGAAACGGTATCCTTCATTTGATCTGAGCATTCTAGGAGTGGGCTATAGGTTGGGACATGGGTTCAGGGGAAGGGAGGTGCAGAATGGAACAAATTTATTGAGCACATTCAACACTTGCAAAGTGTATACTTCCGACCACCCTGCCATCAGCAGCCAAGCAACCACGCAAACAGGGGGCTCTTTCCCCATTCTGGCCAAAAGCAGAGCAGCAAATCACGTTGTTTATGGTGTAACTGCAGAGCCAAGAAGATGTACGACCATTTACCTAATTTGTGTTTATGTTTGTGTGTGTGTCTGTCTTCGGTGTGTGTGGGCGGAGGTTGGGGTGAGCGAGTTCCTGTAGCAGACATCACAGAACATTGTCTAGAAATGGTACTTGCCTGAAAAAAGCAAGATGTGCTGTTAGCCACTGATCTCTTGGGGAGCAGCAGAAAGCCTTTATTTGTGTTGTCACTGGCATCAAGTATTGTCCATCGTTGCCACCAAGGGTTTCAGTGCACTTGAGAATGATGTAAAGCAGTGTGCAAACTGCGACCATGCATGATATTTCCAAAAATATATAATGGATTCCATTCTTACTATGGAGGAGAAATATCCTAAATGGAATCTCTGCTCCCTCCTACCCTATAGCCCCGTTTCTGACACAGGCAAGTGGACGGGAAGAATTGGTCTTCCATCATGAAAAATCCCAAAGCAGATTAAAGACTATAACTCAGGCTTTTCTTCAAATAATTGTGCCCTTAGGGGACTTTGCAGGGCTGACGTAATTGGCCACCTCCAAACACACTGATTAGGATTGTATCACAGGTCGATTCGGCATGTGTAGCCCAAAGCACCCTCATAATACACACGCAGTAAGTCCTTTTTATTTTACATATATACATATTTATACACTAAATATATATTCACAAAAAATGCCCTGCATGCTAAATATCCCAGCACATGTAGGGGAAACGAATATGAAGGAAAGGAATTCCGCTTACTACGATGAGAAATCCCTGTGGCGCATAATTGAGTTAAGATATATACTTTCACGAGGAGGTACGTGTCTGTTGAGAATCATACTTTTGAATATATTTAAATAACTTTACTTTCAGTCCAATCCCATGGTAAAAAAAGAAAATGGGGTGGACATATATTGCAACATGTTATCAGGCACACATTGTTCCTTTGAAGCAAATTGTATTTCAAAGACAAAACACTACATAGATATATATCTCATAGTGTGTTTTTGTATCCAGCGCAGTTTTTCATGTCTGTAACACAATCTGTCATCTCGCATGGTGCTAAAGTAACTAAAATAACCAATCTTTGGTAAGAGCCGGGAGACGGCTCAATAGAAAGCTGTTAAATATAATCAATGATGCACTGTGTTTGTTTTTAGATGACAAAAGAAATGAAAGGCACACCACTGCGTGTAAAGATCATAAACGAGCCATATAAACCACACTTGTAACAGAGGAAAGGTGTGCATAATGTGATCCATCAGATAAATAATATCAAAGCATATAATAATAAAAAATACAAAACAAACAAATCTCTGGGCCCTTTTTCGTGATCTGTGCTTGGAAAAAACATTAAATCCTTTGAACGATGAATGGATGACACGTCCTGTGATTCGAAGGTTTTCTCCCAACAGATTCCCATATCATAATATCAGCATCAATTTGCTTGAAAAATGTTTTCTTAGATAAGCCATCGCACAGGGATCGTGTTCAGGGGACGAGGGCATTTTCTCCAGTAAGATATGGAGATTGTGTTCAGGTGTCTGCTGCGTGTGTGTGTGTGTGTGTGTGTGTGTCTGTGCACGTGCGCGCGCGCGCGTGTGTGTGTGTGTGTGTGTGTGTGTGTGTGCGTGCGTGCGCGTGTGTGTGTGCGTGCGCGTGTGTGTGTGTGTACGCGTGCGTGTGTGTGCGTGTGTGTGTGTGTGTGTGTGCGTGTGTGTGTGTGTGTGTGTGTGTGTGTGTGTGTGTGTGTGTGTGTGTGTGTGTGTGTGCGCGTGTGCGTGTGTGTCAGCATTCTTGGTACACTCACAGCCAATAGATTGGTGTTGTTGGACTTCGAGGAGCCCTGCATTCTGAACGCAGCCACAATCCACAGGAAAACACAATGGATTGTAAATGTTAACAAATGTACATTTAGGTGATATTGAGACCTTTACGAGCCCACCTAGCTTACTAACTCTAAAGAAAGCCAACGACAAACAGCGAGTGGCACAATGCACTAGTGGGGACGGACACCATTCAGTGACGGATCGCTCAAGGGCGAGGAAAGTCGACACCCAATCTCATGGAATAGCTCTCAGTCCGTCCTGGACACTAATCCCCGGGCAGGCTTCTCTGACGTCACCCAGGCATCTCTGACGCCTGGGTGCCCAGCAAGGTGCTCGGCGGGGTGTTCAAGTGCCAGACATCACTGGGGTTCTCTGAGTGGTTCAAAAAAAGAGGTATATCACAGTGTTCCCCTTTGCTCGATGCCTTACAGGACCCACGGATGGGTTCAGGGGAGGTTCTTTGGGAGGGATAGCCATTGGCTCATGTTGTGCATCAACAATTTCCTTATCAGTATTGTCTGTGAGTTCCCTCTGCTCTGGCTGCTGAGGAGTGGACTGACTGAAACAATAAGCCCCGTAAAGGGCTTGTCCACATCACAGCACGCACAGACTTTATCATTTCAGCACAGTACGGTCTGGAGCCTATGAGCTTGTGAGTCCTGGATACAGTCCTTGAATCACCCCCCTCCACTGCAATAGCAGAACAGCTCAATCTAGTTCATTTCATTTGCACTAGAAAATGGAATCTACTGAACCTTAAATAAATGCAAACATCTGCTATATTCTCTTAATCATATTCTAGTCCATTTTAAATATAGAAAGTTTAGCTCAAACTGTTTTGATGCCAAAACAGGCTCAGTGACTTTTTGTGCACAGTTGCCAGAAGATAATGGCTCGGCTTTAATATATCCCTTTACGCGTATGTTTAAAGCGGCACCTAATTGATTTCTGACCGGTATAAAGAAGGAGAGAGGAGATGGAGGACGGCCCTCCAGAGAAAAGAGTTGCTTCTCTCTACAAAGTAATCTGGTAAACAAACACATCAGCATTGATTTAATTTCAGCTCCTGCTTTAGCTCCCCCACGACCCCGTTTCCACAGCGCTGGTTTTGTGTCCAACAGAATTTGAATGGAGTCTCTTTGTAGCGAACGTTTGCGCGACTCTGAGAGATGTGTTCTAAGATAAATGTAGTTCCTCTTTTATCGTTTATATTCGCTCTGCCCTACATTCATTACAATCAATATGGATGTCTGCTTTTACTTCTTTATGGGTCGAAAAAATGGTTAATATTGTAATCACCAACAGGGATTTTTACAAAGTTTTGCTAAAAGATTCAATAAAACAGAGGAAATGATATTTACTTTTGTATTCATGTCTGAAGATGCTTGATTACCCTTTAATTATCCTGAACATAAACCTATGCAGGAAATATGCGACAGTGAACCAAGTAATGTAACCTTGCGTGGAACAATAACCCCTATAATACCATGAATGAGCACATTGCGTAGAGCTCAACCGTGGCCCTGCCCGTACTCCTTTACGTCTGTTAATGACAAGGGTGACGCATGTGACGTGGGAGACCCTGGGAGAGAAAACAGCCCTGATTGACTGTGTCCTACTCTCTTCTTCTTCAAAAAACGAAAATGAAAATGCTCCGGAAACGTTCTCTGAAAGAGCCCGAGCTGAATATGGCATATTCAGCTCGGGCTGGTATCACGTCGACGACGACAGAGCACAAACTCCATCGCCACACTGCACTTTTATCACAAACAAGGCCATTCAAATGAATTTCCTCCCCTGCCCTCTGCAAATCTCGCTCGCCGCTTGATGATTGTGTGTGCTTCACACAGCTTTTCCCCCCTCCCCTATTCTATAGTATTAAAAAAAAACTTCAAGAAAGCAATTTGTCTTTAAAAAAAATAAAGAAGCCCACCCTGCATTAAACTCCAAGGGAGACTGCAATTGCAAACACACACACACACACACACACACACTCACACACACACACACACACACACACACACACACACACACACATACACAGTCACTCCAGAGCGGAGAATGGAAACAGGGCACGCGGGTGGAATCTGCAGTGTCGGTGCCAATCCCCGGCAACACAAAAGATGAGACCCACTGGGGGACCGGCCAGAGAGCCGGGGACCTCTTATCGACGTGAAATGTCTCCCGCTTTCTCATGCGCTATTTGGCAGAAGGAAGTTCGAGAAGCCCTGAAATCTAACAAAAAAGACAAAAATACAGCCACTCACTCAGCCGAGCCCGAGGCCTGGTCTGCTGTTAATGTTTGCGTCTGCAGTAGACCACTAGACCAGACTCAGGACGAATAATGGCTACGTAGGATGATCAGAGGAGTGCTGACAAAAAGAGATGTCCCCCGCGTATCTGCTGGATTCCAGTGCAAATGATTTGCCATTGGTCCTATCTTTATTTTTCTCCCACCTCAGGGGAGAATCAGGTTTGAGGGGCCGTGGGAGAGAGACGAGCTCACCACTGAACTCATGGTGCTCTCCCGCTGTCAGATACCTGTCCCAGGAGGAGAGTGGCTGGATTTGGGAACGCTTATTTCAACGCCTAGACACTCGGAAGGAAGGAAGAGACCCAGCCAGCCGGAATGTCTCTTCCCTGCATTTTTCTTATACCTAGCTCCCATATTAAGCAAATAAATAAAAAGCCCCCTTTATATTTGCTTCACATGGCTTCTCGTGCACACTGAATGACACACACATATACAGACTGACTTTATTTACTTGTGCTGTCGGGACAGAGCCATAAAAAAGAGAAGCTTCGTGTAATTCATTGCGCTCTCAGAGTTGGAGCGGAAGCTAATTTATATTCACTTCACTTGAGGAATCCTGTGTATGGACAGATAGGCTTGGAAATGTTGTAGCTCTCTCTCTCTCTCTCTCTCTCTCTCTCTCTCTCTCTCTCTCTCTCTCTCTCTCTTTCTCCCTCAATGGAGCCCGGTTCCTCCCAGCTATGGATAAACAAGAGCAGGGGCCTCAAAGCTATTGAAGGACAGTCGGGGTGGCTCCACTCACTCCTGTTCCGTTTTCAGAATACCAAAGAGACTCACCACTCACCCAATATCAGCCCGAGAAACGCCTTCTGGACGACTGCAGCTGCCACTGCCCATTAATACATTTATACATGTCATTCTTCGAAACACAACTGCAGCGGTACACTTGTTTGACTTGGAAATGCATTTGATTTGCTTTTAGTTGGACTCCTACCTTTTGGGGATGAATAAAACATCTGAACGTCAAAATAATGCAGAGCCATGAATATTTCACATGGCCCATGAAAAAACACTTCCAAGGAAAGAGGACTGAATGAAAAAAGTGAATTTGTACGATTTCAATACAGTCGTCCCTTGATGCTGAGTTGCTAAGTTGGGAAAGTGGCTTGCAGGTGGGGCTTCCATTAATTTACATGTGGACTTCATCTTTATTTGTATGTACATATACAGCCAAGCAGCGGGAGTTGAGTCATAAATAGTGGAGGACTGATATATATTATGTCTGAAGAAGGCCACAGCAGTGTTGTATACATCTGCAATCAGAGTGCATTGCAAAGGGCAATTTCAACGTGACAGCAGTGCGCGCCCACCGCTAGATGCAGACAGTGTATGGCGGTATATTTATACGAGGCATAAAAAGCCAGCGTGTGGGTGCGTTAGCGGTTGTTTGTGTGTGATTGTGCAGAGAAATATATGCAATCTCATTGGTAAATGAAAGCCGTAATGAACTGGCTGTATGTATCCAGTGGGTATTGGCACAGACTCATTCCCACCTGCGAGCGTGATCGTTATTAAAGTTGAACAATTGAGTATTTACTTCCAGTAAACCTCTCTGACTGTGCGAATTTGAATATTGCTCACCCACATAGAAACATCGTCTTTCATCCACCGCTATTAAGATTGTAATGCGGTGGATGCCTTCGCCTACCTCCTTGTTTGCCAGTCGATATTGATGGAACCAAGGGGAGGGGTCAGGGAAATAAAATGAGTTTCTGTAGCCCGGGGGTTTGTTCTTACTCCAACTTTACACAATAAAACAAATGAATGTATATAAAAAATTACTTCCGCCGTTTTTTAATCACGGTGTGTTATGGCTGGGGAACAAACAGAGGAAGGATATTGACTGTTCATTCTGACTTGCAGTATAAAGGAAATTGACTTTCATATCTCTTCTCCTCTGTCATCAATACCTTTTTAAGACGTACCAATGCGGTAGTGAGATTCAGAGTTGGGAATCATCCTGTCAACAGCTCCAATCCTTGAAAAAAATACAAGGAATAATAGAATGAGGACACTTACATTTCCACCAAATCATTACCATCTCCATAAATGTGCAAAAGGGGCTCTAACACAGTGTCTCTATTGAAAGTAGCCCAGGCCAGTCCAGGTCAAGAAAGCAGGACGTTCCTATTCACCATTCCATGTGTGTATAAGGGTAGTAACCTTGTAAATCTTCCGGTGCCGGCCTTTTGAACTCGGCTACTGATTAGCGGCTGAGTGTAAGTAAGTCCCTCCTTCAGGCCAAACGGAGAGGTCAGTTGTTAGGTGCTGTTCTGTCAGCCCTGGGGTCTGCCTGGGGTCAGTGTTGCGTTGATATGCAGAGAGCAGCACAACACAGATGATGGACGAAGGGCCCCGACATATCCACAACAAAATCAAAACTGGGGCAGAGGTTGCCAGAGCATCGTCTTATGTGGTGATTTTATGTGCATTCATTTCTGTGGTATTGTTGACCTGTTGATGGGGAGCGTGTGGGGAAGGTTTGATTATTTCAGCTGAGCATGTCGCTTTAGTGATCTTTAACCATACATTATTCAAATGTGCTGCTATCAAGTTGATCGTTTGGTTTTAATTCAGTTCGGTGAAATTGCAAACAATACAAAACCTAAATGGGGGCAAATGATCTCTGGAACGTCCTAAAGTACAGATCGCTTGATACATGTGTATGGCAGCTTAGTGAAAAGAACAGTCTGACATCGTCACATCTCATTTTGCTCCTCAATGTCGCCGGCAAAAATGTTCAGGGGCTTAAGCACCATTACAACCGGAATGCAATTGATATAGTCTGTAAAGATCATTCTTGGTTCAGATTAGCTTGCATGTTATTTCATTCCGGTTTTATTGTGTAACTTACTGTTTTCATTCCGCATGTATATTGCCCAGGCTCATTGTTTCCCTGTTTGGAAAGGACACTTTCCGAATAGAGGGAAAAATAAGTTTCCATTCGGGGATACAATTCAACTGATGGAAAAGTCTGTGTTCTCTCTTGTCCTCCTCGCTGGAAGACTAGCATGCGGCGAGGGGTGTGTGTGTGTGTGTATGTGTTTATATATGTGTGCGTATGTACGTGTGTGTGTGTGTGTGTGTGTGTGTATATATATCTGTGTGTGTGTGTGTTTGTGTGTATGTGTGTATATGTGTGTGTGTGGTTGTGTGTGTGTGTCTATATATGTGTGTGTGTGTATATATCTGGTGTGTGTATATGTGTGTGTGTGTGTCTATATATGTGTGTGTGTGTGTGTGTGTGTGTGTGTGCGTGTGTGTGTGTGTGTGTATATATATCTGTGTGTGTGTGTGTTTGTGTGTATGTGTGTATATGTGTGTGTGTGTGGTTGTGTGTGTGTCTATATATGTGTGTGTGTGTGTATATCTGGTGTGTGTATATGTGTGTGTGTGTGTCTATATATGTGTGTGTGTGTGTGTGTGTGTGTGTGTGTGTGTGTGTGTGTGTGTGTGTCTGTGTGTGTGTGTGTGTCTGTGTGTGTGTGTGTGTGTGTGTGTGTGGTGGCAGCGGGGGACCGCGGCTGCGAGCCTGCACAGCGTCAGATAAAGTCCTCCTCGTCGGCCTGTTCCACGGCGCCTGGCAGGGCGCGGTCGCCGCCCAGAGCCGCGTCGGCCGTCTGGCCGGACTGGCCGCCCTTGGCCTCGTCGGTGCGGCAGCTGCCCTTGTGCCGGCCCACGGAGAGGATCAGAACCACCGCCAGGCCCACCGGCACCAGCGCCACGGCGGCCATGACAGCTGCGGAGGGGGTGTGACGGATGACGGTGGGTTGGTCAGCACAAGGACTAGGGGCGGGTCACGGTGACACGTTCACAATTCAAAAGGCGCGACGCAACTGGACTGGGCTGGAGGTGAGCTTTCGTAGGGGGGATGTCCCATCCCCCCTACGAAAGCTCACCTCCAGCGTGTCGTACCTCCGACCTCTAAACTACAGCTAATTACCGTACGCAAATGAAATACAATGTTACGTTTCATTTTAAAGACCAAGAAGAGATCTTTCTTGTGAAGGGTGTTTTGTCAAGGGTTTTGAAAGAATATCTCCAAACGTGGTATTTAGACATGTTTCTAACTTTTTCATGTTTTCTTACTTTCGACCCTTTTGAACTCAGTCGTTCATATATAATAAATTAACCGTTTACATTTGTTTGCAATGATACATTTAAGCACTGGTATGCTCTAGCTTTCTAATCTTTACATATGATATACACTGCATAAAAGTGATGACAACAGACAGCTGTTAATGATTTCCCATTATGTTATTCAGGGTTATAAAGCCGGTTATATGGGTAGGGCCTATTTTCCCTCCTGACTATAGACAAGAAGCTGCCAACTTATTAACTAACAGACTTTGATGTGTTTATTAAGATATTGGTAAGTGTGTAGCGAATACATACATCCACAATATGTTATGTTGATTTGTGTTTTTCAAGATTCAGTTGTCCATCCCTTTAAGTTCTCCTAAGTTAGTTCCACCATTATTTGAACACTGGGCTAGCCTATACTCACAAGAGAATTGTTAATGGCGCAATTTATTCAAACTTTCACTTGTTTCAGGCCTTATGAGCATTATAGCATTATATGAATGCACCTGTGAGCTCGGCCCTTCTTTATGAAATTATCTACAATCCTGAAACATACTGTGCCACAGCCTTTTTTATGCCTCATATTTCATCCAAATGATCAGCAGACGGACGATGGCGAGAAGATGACGGTGTTTGTTTCAATTCAGCTTTAAGTACTGTTGGCAGACAAATAGATTTGATGTGGCCATAAAAAAGGCATCAGCACTGTTCCATGTGTAATATCTTGCCTGTTGGTTGGCTAACTCTGAAAAGGCTTTAAAAGGCTTTGTTCCAATACATTTACCAGACATCTCTGGTGCCTCAGAAGGAGAACGAGAAGCCTGTGTTTCCTTTGGGTTTTACTCAACCACAGCGAATGTCTGCCTCTCGCATCAATTCATTTTCCGCATTGACATAAATGAGGCTTTGCCGAGAGCGGAACGCAGTAGGAGTGTTTGAATATTTTGTGACATTGCCAGTAAAAAAAAGAAAGAACACATTTGAACTCCTCGGATGCCATCAAAGTATCCATCGTCCGTGTCATAATCTGCAACAAAGAAAGGACAGAATTTTCAAATCCTACGCTCACCGCACACAACGCAAGTATTCTCCCCGACCTTGTACAATAAATCACTGATCAAAAACACGGCAGCAATCATTCACAGACAGTTCTGACAGTGTTTTCCTTCTTCTTTTTAAACAAAATGCAAATCTTTCATTGTAGGTTACAGACAGCTGTCTCTCCCAACCCCCCCCGCCCCCATCGGCTGAAAGCACTGCTTTGTCTCTGTCGCTGGGGGACAAAAACACTCATTACCCAAAGTGATTAAAGATAATCATGAATTATAGCGCAGGAAACAGATGCCCTGCTTGACTCGTCTTCCCTCGGAAGGGCGGAGATGGTTCACTCGAATAAACGCTTTGTGCGGAAAAACCCTCATCCAGAGATCCTCATCCAGCATCACGCCTTCCCTCGAGCACCTGAGAAATGTGAGCCGCTTGCCAGACCGGCCGGTCTCCATCCGAAGGAGAATGGGGGGTCACTCCGTTGCGAGTGAACAACCAAACATGCGCTGTTAAAAAGCACCCTCATTAATGGCTAATCACCCAAAACATCTAGGTGCTCGCCCACTCATTAAATTCTCATCGCACAGCATTGTTTATGATGTGGACATGTTTGCTGCAATTAAACTAGAATTACGAGGCTTGCTCAGCTGGGATGGGTAGTTAAGGGATGTGAGGAGTGGAAACGGAGGTGAAAATTAGGCTGCACTGATTGCGGCTGGAGTTCTGGGAGCTGATGAAATGAGTAGTAGAGAGCGAGAGCGAGGTAGTGAGGGACCGCGATGCTAAATATCATTTTGGGCACGTGGGGGCTTTCAATAACCCCGAACAAACTTGAAGAGCATTATTGTGTCGCGCTAGGCGGCCAGGTGGGGATATGCAGTCGATTTTTCTGCGTTTTTCTGCATTCAGTCGTACCCGGTGCTGCGTCTTGTCGAGGAAGCGCCAAGCGTGCACTCAGGGCAACTCTGGAAGGGGCAGCTGTGACAGCTATAGGGGCTCCATTAGTCTCCAAATGTGTTTAGCTGTTTTCTCATGCGCATTCACAGAACTTGGCTCTTCCTGCGTCTCACCGACAACGTCAAAGGCTTACCTGGCACTGGTAGAGACTGGAGTACGTCTCTGTGGAATTCATGTTGCCGATAAGTGATCTATGGCCACAGTGCACTCCACTCCTACTCCTTACAGCGCGGCAAAAGTAGGCAAATGTTTTTTTTTTTTTGTGTTATTTGCATTTATTCTATAAAAAAAATAAGTGCAGAATGAAATCTTTTTAAGAGTGTAAAAATATAGATGTCAATTTCCTGTACTTTTGCGGTTGGAAAGAGCTGGAGAATAAATTGGAGGACGCAGAATACAACATCCCTCTTTCAAAGTAATGAAAACCAGAAGAAAAATAACAAAACAAGAAGAAAACTTACCAAGCAGCCCAGCTTCGCTAAGACCTGTGAAGATATAATTATGTAAGGCTTATTCACCAGGGGAATGGAAAATTGTATTCAGAGATGAGAGGATATTGTAACTGCAGAGCAGGAATACAGGAAGATATTTTGCTTAGAGTTTGTAAGTGTATGTGTGCATGCATGAACAGATATGTGTTTACACGTGTGTGTGTGTGTGTGTGTGTGTGTGTGTGTGTGTGTGTGTGTGTGTGTGTGTGTGTGTGTGTGTGTGTGTGTGTGTGTGTGTGTGTGTGGTGCGTGTGTGTGTGTGTGTAGGTGTGTGTGTGTGTGTGTGTGTGTGTGTGTGTGTGTGTGTTTGTGCTTGTGTGCCTGTTCGTGTGTGTGTGCCATAAGTAGGGTTCGGGCTCTTGAATCTACTAAAGCAGTACAAAAAAAATGTAGGCCTACTTCAAATTCTTTCAAAACAGCAAACAATATCCAACAGACAGTAATTATTCAGTAAGTATAGCGACCCAATAACGAGAGAATGAAGTCTGCTTAACACGGCAAAACATTTTCCGAAATCGAGGAGCGATCTGCAATTGCAATTTTCAAAAGACGGAAATAAATCGGATGATGACACAGGTCAATAATTTAAGCAGTGTTTTGTTTTGTTTTAATGCGAAAGGATGAATTCTGTGGCAGATTATCTGCTCCGAAGGTTGTATTCATAAGCCACAGGAGTGCTGATTGCTGTGGCCCGCTTTAATTAGGTTAGCAAATGTCAGAGTCGGGTTTAGAGGGAGCCTGGGCTACATTTGCCAGCCGAACAAAGCCTTTGCTCACCCTGGAGGTGTCTCCTTGTTAGCTAGATTCGCCTCATCGACCCCCTACAGAGCGAGGGACATCTGCTTGAGCCTACCAGCCAGGGATCAACCCAGACTGCTCCGATTCCCGTCTTCTGGCACAGAGGCAAGGTGGAACCGCGGGCGGGCGAAGAGCAAAAAATAGGGGGTTTACAGATTCAGAGCTGCAAGAGCAGAGGCTATCGCATGCCGCGGAGTATTAGAGTGCCATCGTCGAGTCCTTTCCTGTTTGGCGTTTTTGCGGGCTATGCACACACACACACACACACGCAGCCGGCAGAATGGCCTGTCGCGCGGCAGGCACGTCGCACTGCTTTCATCGACTTCCCAGAAGTGCCGTTAATCTCGCCCAAAGCCAGCGCCAAAGCGGTGCGGGTGAGTGTCTCTCCGCGCTGAGGCCAAGGCAAAAACTGGAAGCCAAATTAATTCCACCCTGCAGCACTGTGGCTGACACTGTGCTGATATGATATTCTCGGCAAATAATCATATGCAAATGCCTGGCTGCAATTTGCTCACGCAACTGTGCCACGAGATGTAGTGCAAAAGAAGAAGAAGCAAACGAAACACCCAGACATCCCATGTAGACGGCACACATTTGAGATTGCTAACCTTCTTGCATGCGCTATCACAGCCACAATGTTATCATTCTGTGCAGATAGAGTTTGAGGTCTCTGGAAGGTCTTTTTTTTTTTTGCAAAGGGCCAGGCAATTTCCGGACTCTCAGGACAGGCCAGTATGTGCTGCACATTAAATGTGAGGCAGCGATAAGTGTGGGGCCAAGAGCTGCCTTTAAAACAGCACTCGACATGGCAACCAGCCTTGTGGTGCGCCTGCTTTCTGAACGTGGCAAAAGCCTTTTGATGCTATCGACGTGTCTGTCGTCGCACAAGGATGTCTGGATTCAGTATTCTTTGGGCCTTCATCCTGTATACACTTTAAATAGGATGCGAGTATGATTTGATCACAGAGGTTTGGTGGTCCCGTAAAGCCGTTGGTCTCTTTTTATGTAATAACATAGAAGCAGGCCAAGTGAGGATCTGGATTGAGGGCATTCTGGGCTGAATGGACAAGGGCAGTGAAAAACCACTTCAGTATCTTGGCTCCCTTTTTTAGAGAAGTTCCAGGCACAGACCAAAACTTTAGCTGGCGACGATTTAGGGGAAAATGTTAATAAGAATGCCCACTTCTGTGCGCTCGGCGGGCAAAGTATGGATCTGGGAAATTTCGACACTTTATATGATGGGAAGGGGATGGCAGGCTGTTAGCAGGGTTTTCATTTTACTGCCGTTTCTCAGTGTTTCTACTAATGTAAATGCTATTCACCTCTGTCTCATAGTACGTGATTCACCGATTGTCACAACATTACCTCTAAAAGAGAAAAATGTCTTTCTGTCTGTCTGTCTCTCATTTATATTCACTTCACT
>NC_082401.1:20589197-20617653 GCF_031168955.1 Gadus macrocephalus | reverse complement strand
AGAGAGAGAGAGAGAGAGAGAGAGAGAGAGAGAGAGAGAGAGAGAGAGAGAGAGAGAGAGAGGGGGGGGGAAGAGAGAGAGAGAGAGAGAGAGAGAGAGAGAGAGAGAGAGAGAGAGAGAGAAGGGGGGGGGAGAGAGAGAGAGAGAAAGAGAGAGAGAGGGGGGGGGGGAAGAGAGAGAGAGAGAGAGAGAGAGAGAGAGAGAAGGGGGGGGGAGAGAGAGAGAGAGAAAGAGAGAGAGGGGGGGGGGAAGAGAGAGAGAGAGAGAGAGAGAGAGAGAGAGAGAGAGAGAGAGAGAGAGAGAGAAGGGGGGGAGAGAGAGAGAGAGAGAGAAAGAGAGAGAGAGGAGGTAAGGAGGGGGGAGAGAGAGAGAGGGGGGGAAGAGAGAGAGAGAGAGAGAGAGAGAGAGAGAGAGAGAGAGAGAGAGAGAGAAGGGGGGGGGGAGAGAGAGAGAGAGAGAGAGAGAGAGAGAGAGAGAGAGAGGAGGTAAGGAGGGGGGAAGGGTGTTGTTGGCAGCTGACAACAATAGTGTTTGCGAAAAACAACAACAACAACAACAACAAGGATACTGAAATAATTTGCAATAAAGAAGGAGGGTATTTTTCTTGAGCTGACCAGGGCGTCCACGCCCGGGGACGCCACTGCCTCCGCGTACGCACGCACGTCTCGTTCATGCGCTGACCTCGCCATCACCTCGCCACGAACGAGACGCCGCGGACGGCGCCCGGAAGCTTAGGGAGGCGTTTTTAGTGCTCAGGGAAGTCCCCGGCCAGAGTGCTGAGAGTTCATTAGCTCCATGCTAATCCCCCATGGCTTCATTACATACATTCCCCATGCTAGGCACTTTTCCTAAAGTATGCACCGTTATGCACAGGGATATAACTGGCGGTGATGGGTTGGGCGTGGGGTATGAAAACAAGCGAGCTAGTGAGTGATACCGACCGGGGTGTTTAAGAAACAGTGAGCGGAGGCAGTAATGTCCATGGGCCTGGATTGTGAGGAACATTAGGCCTTCATTCTTAAGGTTCATTCTCTCAAGGCTTATTTTTTGTTGTTGAGCTAGAGTAAGTCCAATGCACCACATAAAGATTTAAAAAAAGCATGATATAGGCTGTAAGGAATATCTATCTTCCATGGTATGTGGTGTTACTGGTAGAAAGCATGCTTTTTTAACAGGACTGAGCAAGGGATGGATTCGCTGGCAGCTACGCTAATTGCTAAACAAACTGCAAAGTAGAAATGACTGACATGAGTTCAGCAGCATGTGTGCATATGTGTGAAGCTAGGGAGCAACAACAGGCAATAACTTTTTTGGTGTATGGCCATGCAAAATGCATTTAAGTTCTATAATTTGCATAACATTCAATTACAAATTGATTAATGATCCTGATGGGCCAACAGTGAATGCTTGGAATGGGGCTGGCTAGAAAAACGCAAAGTGAACGCAGTGTCAACGCAGTGCCAGAACAGTACCATCGATCGCTCAGGGCAAGCTGAAAGTCCTTGTTTCTCTTTTATTTCCAACTCTCGCTCTCTCTCTCTCTCTCTCCTTCTCTCATGCGCACACTCTGTGAAAATGGCCTACCAGGCATAACTAATCGGTTGGCGAGGGGAAGGGGAGGCAGCGGGAAACTGGGTGTACTGTAATCTCCTGAGCAGCCGATATCGCGTAGGCTTTGATGAAATGTTCGGGATTCATGTCAAAGTCACAGTGCCAGCCAGGACACTTGGTCATTATGATTATACTCCCATGAATAAAAATAATGAACTTCCTAAAGGATCCATGCAAATGCTGATTGGAGAGTGAACCTCTTTGTCACGAGTGGATGGACAAGGAGAAATAAAATATTGGCCTGACAGGAATATTCTGTCACATTCAAACTTGCATTGGATGTAACTTTCAATTGCTTTGCATGCTACAGGAGATCTGATTTCCTATCGACTGATGGAGTATTTAGACACGGCCAAGATTGCGGTGAAATGAAATAGTTACCGTCACACTTCATCCAAAGGACACTGTCCTAAGAAGAAAATGTAGAGCATCCTCTTTCAAATATACGAAAACCATTTGAATAAAATAAGATATCTCGACAAGTAAAATGGGCAGGTGGTGAAGACAGACCTGCAGATTGAGAAAGGAGAAATGTTGATTAAGTTGGACAGACGACTCCAAGCTATTGGTTCGGCATTAATAATCAAAAAAGCCTGGATTCTGCACGGTAGAACGTGGACACTTATATTTCCCCCTCGCAGTTCGACATGACAACAACATCAAGTGACCCCAGCGCAGCATTAGTCCCTCTGGGCACGCTCGCTGGGCACCTCGGCTGGCTCGGAACCTGTGACATTGTTTTTCTTAGTGTTGTTTGGAAAAGACGGATTACGTTTCCAGGCCGTCTTGTCGCCGTCGCTCATTCTTCCGCACGTTGAGACCCAGTTTAAAGGTGGAGTCGGAAAATTGTGTTGGCCACTGGGCACTTCAGGGAACAGAGCAAAAGGGGGGTGCGTGGGCGGGTGGAGGATGGGCTGGGGGGTAGGGTGGGGTGGGGGTGAGGGAGTGAAAGTAACATGAGGAGAGATCTGAGAGAATGGAGGTCGGCTTCATCTTAGTGAGCCCTCCTCTCTTTTCGTCCTCATGTCTGTCGTTAATACCGGCCCATTATACTCATGGAAATATGTTATTCAATTCATAAAGTTAGCGTTTCCCATCCCCTCCACACACACTCCGCACACAGGCACACAAGCACACACACACACACACACACACACACACACTCACACACACACACACACACACACACACACACACACACACACACACACACACACACACACACACACACACACACACACACACACGCACCCCCACACACACACTCACACACACACACACACTCACACACACACACAGACTCACACACACACACTCACACACACACGGGCACACACACACACTCACACACACACACACACACTCACACACACACACACAGACTCACACACACACACACACACACGCGCACACACACACACACACACGCGCACATGCACATGCCACTACAGCCACACAGCCACAATGTACGTAGAGTTGTTTTGGGTTGTTTGATATCAAATGTGTTTATATGTGCCTCTGGGGTGTACACAAACACACACACACGCACACACACACACACACACACACACACACACACACACACACACACACACACACACACACACACACACACACACACACACACACACACACACACACACACAAGCATGAAACAGCCTTGTCTCCAGCTTGCTGTGGAAAACACTAGGACTTAATAGTGCGTTAAAGCTGGGGTAGGCCATTTGGAGAAACTTCAAGATTAAGCTCCATCCGAAAATCCATCCATGTTCATGCCTCTCTCAAAAGCCACTCCCCCAAAACACATGACTAATCCTCTAGCTTTAGCAATAGGTCTGTCTAGCCTGGTGGACTCTAACATTGGGAAATGAACACCTGCATTAGGAAATGTTAATAAAATGATCGCCTCTCTTTTTGTGTATTATTGTCTCTATCTCTCGCTCCTTCTCTCTCTTCCAGAAATGTTTCTTCACTCTTTCAGGAGCACCAGGGCTCTGCGTGTTCCTGCATGTGTGTGTGTGTGTGTGTGTGTGTGTGTGTGTGTGTGTGTGTGTGTGTGTGTGTGTGTGTGTGTGTGTGTGTGTGTGTGTGTGTGTGTGATCAACAGGTTTCCTCTCATCATAGATTGGGAAAAGGAGCAGAGTGGGATTAGTTATGTTTATTAAGTCTTATCATTAGTCAGAAGAATTACAGGAATGGCACGCAGGTAAAAATAAAGACAAATACTTCCCCCGGAAAGCATGATATTGTATGTTGCAGGCATGAACGGCTGATTGTGTTAAAAATAAGAGAGAGTTGAAATGACACCTGGGAAATTGCGAATGACCTTCCGGTCACCAGGCTGCCTTGTTATTTAGCCATGGAGGGAGAATATAACGTTTCAGGGAC
This sequence comes from Gadus macrocephalus, assembly GCF_031168955.1. Taxonomy (NCBI): domain Eukaryota; kingdom Metazoa; phylum Chordata; class Actinopteri; order Gadiformes; family Gadidae; genus Gadus; species Gadus macrocephalus. Next base: position 20,613,654 of record NC_082401.1, on the reverse strand, counting down.
ACAAGGAAATCATATCCAAGAGATGACCTAGATGGAGAGTCCTGACCCTTCATAGATATAACAGCCCCGGGGCAAAAACCAAAGCACACAAAAAAAATAACACAATGCCTTGGCCAAAACAAAAACAAAATTGAGATTTATTTTATGGAAGAGGACATTAAGAAAACACAACAATACTATTCTACTCTTTACCTGCTCCAATGAGAGTGAGGCTTTCAATCATAAAGCCAAAGATTAGGTTTAAACTCTGTCAGTCATTTTGTCAATGTAATTGAATAGACAAATGGTATTAAAACGTATACTTAAGAAATGCATCGAAGGCCATTCACCATGTCTTGATTGAAAGCCATGACTTACATTAATTGTCTCTGTTTCCTTTCAGATTCTCCAATAGGTGCTGTTTTTGTGTCAAACTGGCTGAAAAGGCATCCAATCATTATTATATAATCCATATGGCTAAAAGCCTCATAATAACATGGTGGACATAGGGTTAGTAGGAAATGAAGGGAGAGGAGACCACAGCCTTGCATTAGTTATGGTTTGTTGCTTTCAGAAGAAATAATGTTCTATTTCAGAAGAAATAATTTTCCCATTTCTCTTTGTTAAAAGCCTGGAGAAGTTACAGTTTCTCTACCGCCCACACTGTGCACTGCAGTATTGTTAGAATAATGGGTTTAATGGGTTTTGACAAATAGTATAAAAAGTATTATTAGTATTATCAACTTTTTGACTTGTAGCCATCAAGTCAAAATTCAATCATATTTAAATACTATTTTAATACCATAACATGATATATATAATATTTGAAATGTAGAAATTCGGTCAACATCGATTCAATTCAAACTGTTGTTTTTACTTGAAACTATTACTTTTAGGCCTACTTGGAGTCGTTTCAGTTGAAGTCTCTCTACCTTCTCACCCACTATGAAGAGTGCAATATTTGGAGGGTTGGAAATTTGGGTGTAATGTTACATGTATTCATTCTGTTTAAGTGTTTGTAGCACTTTCTATTGGCCATTTGGTGAATGAGGCCTATTCCTGTTATTTTTGGTTAGAGTTCTCATTGGCTGTTAAAAGGCACATACACACGCACGCACGCACATACACACAAGCGTGCGCTGACGCAGACGTTTCAAGACAGCGCAGCGCAGCACGGCAGCGCAGGACACCACATACACACACACACACACACCACACGCACACACGCATGCGTTGAAAGACAACGGCAAGAACAATGGTCCCCCCCTCCCCCCTTCCGTCTGTTTTAACGGCGTTGCCGTCGACAAACTCTCCCAGGTAGACGTTCTGTCTATAGACGGTAGAAATTGCGCCGACCGGCTTATCAACACACAAGTCACGTGATCTTAAAGAGATAGCGTCCCTATAACACAGAACGAAAACATGACAATAACACAGCATGGTGAATTAGGTCTATAGAGTCCACCACAAGACGACACTTTGTTGCTCAAATATAATATTACGCCCCTCCTTGAGCCTCCCGGAATGTCTTTACACTTTGTTGCTCAAACTTGATATTACTCTTCTCCTTGAGCCTCCCCAAATGTCTTGCGAAATTGATATCCCGCCCTCCCCCCTGCGGCCTGTTTTATTTGTTTTATTTTTCTTATGTTTTGTGTGTATGCTATGTGTGACTGTAGGCTACTGCTGCCTGTCTTGGCCAGGACACTTCAAGAGATGTTCAATCTCAATGATGATTATTATTTTTAACTAACCTCAAGTAGTTGCCATGCATTTTAAAATGTCAATGCACTTTTCAGCCCTGAATAACAGTAAAAGCTATATAATAATTGATTTGAATGCATAGTATACTACACTGTCCATTGAACAATTACCCCTGTTACCCATAAATTGTTTCATTTTATAATGTAATCAAATGCTCACACACTAGCTGCTTTCGGACATAAGTCCTGATATTCTCCTGATGGGCCGTATGTGTGAACAACATATCCTGGCATTTGTACCCTGAAAATCTCCTGAATGATACTACCCTGGAGGTAGTATTTTCGCTGTAGGAAATGTAAATCACCTTTATGTGAATGAGGAGTAGAAAGTCGCTATTTCTCACAGCACTTCAGTGGGCGTGTTGATGACGCTTCTGCATGTCATTGAGTGGCCCCTTAAATGATAATAAGCCTGTTGCACTGCATAAAAGTACACATCATACAATAAATTACAATAAAGGAGTTCACAGCTGCACGTGTATAGAAAATGTTTTTTTTATTATTATTACTGGCAACAGTCAGCTGAACATTATAGGGTCCCATCCTTCTACTCCCTGTTTCCTCAGTTTAACGTCGCAATCAACTACATTTGTCCACGTGTTAGTTATTTGTGAAATTCTGCAAAAAAAAAAGCTCTCTTTCTCCGGTAACGCAGTCACTTGCGATGCCTTCTTCTTCGTCGTTTCTTCTATTTGTCTCTAACTCATGCTCCAATCATTCATCGAGCGATGCTTCGGATTTTGTGGATGCAACGGAATATATGATGCATCATTTTAGCAACATTTGAGATGATCGCGATGAGTTCTGCCTTTTCTGCCTCCATTTTGTTCTATGGTCAAATCAAAACAAACTACAGTGCCAAACTTATCCTGACAGTGGCCACACTTATCCCGCCTCTTGCGAACTTAGACCCTACGTCACATCATATAAATGTTATACGTTGTAACATTATAGGCAAAATGTTATTATATTATGCACGCAGAAATTTGTTACATTATCGACTAGGGTTTCCACATTATTGCTATGAGTTGGAAACTCTAGTAATAATATAATGTCATATTTTGTATTTCTATTTCTCTAGAAATGTTGTCAATGTAAAATAATTGCATACTTTTAAGTTATTTACTTAAATGTTAACTTTTAAAGTGCTCAGAGGGATTTGAGCTCCCTTTGAGGATTCACAACATACATGACATCATGAGTCTCATTAATCATTGTTCTGATGTCAAACCAACGGCATGGGTTCATCCAAGACATGTGAAGACACTGGAAGCATTCCAGACAGGTTTCCCGTTAATTGGATGTTACTCAAATATACTTCCTGTAACCCGACTCCAGCCAGTCCCCGACGATGTGCTGCGGTCCCTGTGGTTAATGGATCCTGAACAATGCGACCAGTTTTGTGTCGTTTCTCTTGGCTGGGCCAGAATATTCCAGAGGGCGGTTTGTCAGACTCTGTTAAACTCCTACCCCACCGTCCACATTGTCTCTGGATGACCCCTCGAACCAGACAGAACTCAGGGCTGCGGGCGCAGACTCTCACACTCGCAGATCGATAGCCGAGTGAAGGTTTATAAAAAAACATATAAAGTCATATTTTCAACCTTTCGCTACACTACACTGTGCACACACGCACGCACGGATGCAAGATGCACGACACACACAAACACACACACACACACACACACACACACACACACACACACACACACACACACACACACACACACACACACACACACACACACACACACACACACACAGAAGTAATTACCTTCAACTGCATAAACCCCCACATGGCTTCCACAGACACACACACAAACCCACACACATGTCCACAAAATATATACACATAAACACACAAACACACACACACTCACACACACTGCTGGAAAGCCATGGAAAGCTACATATACGCTCCGATCGTCTCCTCAATACTTATCTGGTCCTCCACTGGGTACTCTGAGGCCGACTGACATCTGGCTGGTACCCCAGTGCGAAGCCACCGCCTCCTCCCTATCTCTCTGGAGCACACAGCGCTCCCACCTCACCAGCACCAGCACCACAGGACATGGCTCTATTAACACCCCTCCCCCATCCCTCCCTCCCCCATCCCTCCCACCCCTCCCCCCCTCCCCTCCCCCCCCCCCCCCCCCCGAGTCATTCGTACTTAAGAAACGAAAGAAATTAATAACAATCCGTGTCTTATTGAGAAAAGACCGGCCCGGTTTTTAATAATGGGCGATCTTGTGCCTCTCCGGGCGTAGAGCCGAAGGCAGAGCGCGTGAGAGAGAGAGAGGGAGCTCTGTCGTCTACGAGTACAGGTCGTACTGTGTATTAGAGAGAGTCTGTGTGTTTGTGTGGTGTGTCTGTGTGTGTGCTAGGGCTTCTTTTTTTAATGACACACGCTGTGCGGTCCCCTTTCGCCCCGGAGCTGGTGATTTAAGATGGCCCAGTTGCCTTGGGAGAGATTAAAGCTGTGAACGGCGCCCACGGCCGGCCTGGCTCTCCGCTCACTCTCCAGCTCTCCACCTCATCGGCTGTTGAAATGCGATATAATCTTATTTTAAAATATGTGGACTTGTTTGAACTTAAATCTGCGACGAATTGAATCTCCGATAGAAAGACATTTAGTCGACGTTGTTTTTACTGTAATCGTCGTTTCGGGATAATTGTGCGTGCGTCACAGCAGGACATTGCATTTGGAGGATGGGGGGTTCAATGAGTACCTCAGCATTGCTTGTCTTCTGAAAGGAAAGGCCTACTCTAGTCTTCTGTGTGCCATTTGCTGTGATGGCATTGGCAATACCCAATCCGGTTCTTTTCGAAGTAGAGCACAGTCTAGACCAGTCAGTCTAACAGGATGCAACAATATCAGGGAAAAACATCGTATGCAGTTTGGCAGGATAGAGAAGATTAAAGATGATCCAAAAAAAGTGGAATGCAAACAGTGTCAACAACAGCTGTCATATCATACCACTCATGCTGGTGAAAAGGATAGGCCTACTTGAGTGTATTTTTGCTGTTCTTCTCAATTGCATGGCGCTGAATTTGTTCTATATGCTAAAACGCATAATTCGCAATTATGTTTAATTTGTAATTAGTTAATTGCTTCTACAGGTGATGATGTGAGTACTACAGAATGGAGCTCCGTCTCAACAGCCACTGTTTGATTTCATAGATGTATTATATTGGTTATTGTATGTTATACATGTCTATATTATAGCACATCAGGCTATTAGCGGAATATACTTTTCCGTGAATTGAATGCAGATGCAGACACAAATGGATGCGCAGGTTGTCATTTTGTGAAAAGTTAATTTGCTTGTAGAGGCGGTAGTTAATTTAGCGGTGGTGTTGCACATCGCCAAAAGACAGCTATGGGGAACACCGATAAGACAACAAATATTTTTTTAAGCGTCTAAACCTCAGAAAATGTGGCATGATTTAACGGCCCATATTAAAAAACATCATGTATGATTCGCTGATCAGTCGACGATGGGTCTGGCGTGAAGAATCAGATTTCACCGTGCACAATCTTCACTCGAGGACAACCCTAATAATTTAAATTGAATGCTAAATTATGCAGACACATTTGAGAACATCCATCTTACCGCATACATTAGAAAGTACCACGCATGATGGCATCGTTACCTAATATCACCCCCCGAGCTTTACAGGGATTGAGAATGTACCATTGAAACGGTGAAATCATGTGCTATCTATAGTCTGAAGCCTCAATCCCCTGCTTGCGTCACGCGGCCTAATTATCGGAGCCACGCTGCGCACAGGAAGCGGGAGCGGGCTGGAGAGGGGCGGGAAGCGCCATTGTCAGGTGCTCCCCCTCCCAGCATCCCTTTCAGAGGGGTCCGTGGCAACACTCGATCTCACATGCCCATGCACGTGCACGTCTTTAGAAGGGGTGGCAGGGGGGGGAGCTGTGGCTGGTACAGGTGCTGGGATCAGTGTGAGGTGCGGGGCAAGGGGGGGGGGAGGTGAGAGGCACATGTGCACCACTCTTATCTCTGCAGCCTGCTTGTTTGTGCGTGTGAGTGAGAGTGTGTGTCTTTGTGTGCCTGTATGTTTGTGTGTGTGTGTGTGTGACTTTGTGTGTGTCTGTGTGTGTGTGTGTCTGTGTGTGTGTGTGTGTGTGTGTGTGTGTGTGTGTGTGTGTGTGGAGGAGGTGGGCGGGAGCTGTTGGGAAGGGGGGGGGGCTCAAGATAAATAGACGGGAGACATCTTTGGCTTTGCACCTTTCCCCTCCCCTTCTCCCCCCTCCCACCTCCACAAACACACACACACACACAGATACACACACACACACACACACACACACACACACACACACACACACACACACACACACACACACACACACACACACACACACACACACACACAAGCGCGCGGGCCCGCGTGCTCACCCCTCCAGGTTCCAAGGAAACATCTAGGGTAGCTTCATGTTCCAGCTGTTGGTCGGCAGTATTTGTCTGTTTGTTTACAGATTTTTCTTAATGGATTTATGGATTAAGTGGTCTCTCTGGCTGTCCTCTTACATTGCGCTACCTGGCAGCAAAACAAAACAAACACACTTTCCATTACGGACAGAAGTGCCTCGCCGAAGAGCCTTTTAATAAAAAAAAAAAGGAAGGTAGGGGGTTTGCAGGCAAACAGTGCGGTGTGCCAAACTCTCTGAATCACAGAGTGTGGGGAAAACCGGAGAGATGGGTTCTCGGTTCTCGGTCTCTTGCAAAACATTTCTTGTACTCCCTGCGGGCTTGGTGTGCTGTGCTCTCCCCTCTCTGCCCAATAGCGCCTTTTTGTTCCTGTGTTCTGCTCGTTCCGCTCTCCCCCCGTCTCCTCCTCTCTCCTCACCTCCCCTCCAACCCCTTTGGTGTTGCATCAAGACACTCCCTTGTGCTCCTATAGTACGACCCGCCCATCCCTCATCCTTCCTCTCTCTCTCTCTCTCGGTTCCCTCTATCCACCAATTCGCCCTTTCTTTCCACATACTTAGTTTTCCCTCTATCTCTCTCCCTCTCTTTACCTGCTTGGCTGTTTACAGCAAAACTTGACAGAGTGCCAGTCGGAGAAAGGTTGCCGGAACAACGAAAAAGACACATGAGAGAGATAGAGAGAGAGAATAACGTGGAGAGAGAGAGAGAATGGAGGAACCTTTTGAAAAATTCTGCACAACTCTCACTCACAAGATCCCCCCCCCCCCCCCCCCCCCAACATACACACACAGATGGGTACCCCCTCAAACGAATGCTCCTGGGGCCGCTGCTACTGTGGGGAGGGAGCGATAGCGGGGGGGTCAGACGGCGCCTTCATCTCCTGTCGCCTGCTCCTGCCGCACACGCTTTAGAGCTAGAAAACGGAGGATCTCCGCCCTCGTCCCTCCGCCCTCGTCCCTCCGTCCTCGTCCCTCCGTCCGGTGTCTCTCCCCCCCTCGGCTGTCCTCTCCTCTGCCCCCGAGACGGCAGGGAGTGCCTGTGTGCTATCCCGCGGCCAGGGCCCAGGGGCGCGCCCGTTGGAGGTCACTGTTACAATAGTGCACGCTTCCTCCTTCCTCCACCTTTATTACTCTTCCCTGTTGTGTGAGTGTGTGTGTATGTGTGTATATATATATATGTATATAGATATGTATCCATACATATATAGAGCAACTTAATACAAACTGTGTCAATCGATAGTGTATGTGCGTGTGTGTATGCATAAATAAATAAATAAATAAATAAATAAATATATATATATATATACGGAGGAGCACTTTAATAAAGATATAATAATAATAATAATACATTTAATTTAGAGGCGCCTTTCAAGACACCCAAGGTCACCTATGGTGTGTTTGGGTGTGGTTGTGAATGTGTGTTTATATATTCATATATATATGTATATATATAGAACAGTATATATTCAATGGAGGGACCAATTGAATAAAGCCATGTCAGGTGATGGTTAACATGGCAGTGGGTGTGTGAGCTGCAGCCCCCTGCTGACACCCCCACACCCGCCAGCAGCATTCCCATTCTCAACGCGAGCGTGGATGCATGCGGCTGTCCCGTGCAGTTGGGGCATATGGAGAGTAATGTGAAGAGACCTATATATATATATATATATATACCTATAAAGCGAGAGAGAGATGGAAATAATGATATAGTCATCCATGGATGATCCATGGAGATTTATGCATAGATTGAGACATGGGTAGATTTAGAGATGTATTTTTGCCCTGGTTATGTGCGGTTGTATCTGGCAGGCCGCTGGTCTCCACGGTGGCGGCCAGATATAGCCAGCGCGGTCCCACATTTGCAAAGAGCTAATGCTAGCTGGCAGAAAAACAACACAATTATCTTTTCCGCCGCTATTATATGAAGCCCTGGAGTCGCCGGCGAAGCGCTTTTGAGTAGTAACTAAATGAGTGAGGGCACATCAGCCGAGACATGCGAGCGACAAACCCCCGGCTCTCTGGCCGTTATTCTCATTTTCCGCTGAGAGCAGCCAAAGCTTGAAGAAGCAACATGTTGTTGTTGTTGTTGTTGTTGTTGTTGTGGTGGTTTTGCTCTTTAATCCCGCCTGATGGATAAACCGTAATGAGTTCATCCTAGTCACCAACCGTCCCATCAAAATACATGACAAATATAAACCCAATAATAACGAAACGTTTCGATAAAATAGCAATCTCTTTAAAGTCGTTTTCATCAAATTGGGTCCCTTCGGATTATTCAAGGTACATATATAAGACTTGTGTGTGGTCGGAGAACCGTTGGCGTTGTTCCATTATCTCATTCAGTTGCGATAACGGATAACTTATTCAAATGAGGCCGAGGGTTTCTTAATGGTGGCGGACAGCGTTTACGACAAAGATACATGTAAGTGCTGCCACAGAACAACTCCCCGTAATGACTCTCAGTGCTTTATAACAGCCCTACATCATTCAGAGCGGGACCCGCACCCTCCGGCACACTGGAAAGTAATTGTCAATTAAAGACCAAATCAAATCCCCAGCTAGGAGGGACATTAGCAGTCAGGTAGGGCAGCAATTTTAACTTTTAATCACCGCCTTTTTTTTTTTTTTATCAGGGGAGATTTAATACTTCATCTTCACTGGACATCTGGACAGCTCTAAGACCCACACAGTGTCTTCAACTAACACGAGAACTATGTAGGCCAAACAAATACGTAGTGTAATTATATTTTATTGCATAAAGACACAGAATGGGTGTTTAACATATAACAGGGTGGAGTAAGAACTTGTAATTTCTTAATTTCTCTCTCCAATATAGGATTTACAATTAAATCAGCGTGTGTGTGTGTGTGTGTGAGTGTGTTTGTGTGTGTTGGTCTGTGTCTGTAGTGTGTGTGCCTAAGTGTGTAGTGTGCCGTCTGTGTGTAATGGGTTTTTCTACAACTGTAATGTTTGTCTGTCTGTGTCTTCGTATGTTGTGTCTGTAGTTTGTGTGTGTCTGTGTGTCTGGGGCAGAATGTATGTAGCTGAAGGACTGTGGCCACCATCGTGTTATCACCACCACCACAGCACCAACGGGGAAGAAAACAACGGGTGGAAAATAAACTGTCAACAGCGCGGGGAAGTCGGACTGACATTAATTTGAGCAATAATGCTCTGCTTCATGGTGTTGCGGTAGTAGACAGCACCTCCCATCGCGTTGACATCCCATCCAATCTAATGTCTCCGGCCAAGCAGGTTCATGCTCGTACACGCGGCTAGATGAAAACAGAGTTTGACAGCCGAACTCAGCTCGGCACGCGGCGGATGGCTTTACACAGGGAGGTGCTACACCTTGTCCAAGGTGAAGGGCATCACCGGTATTATTTGGACCTCTGGCCGTTACCAGTGATGTTCCCCTCGTACAGCCAGGCCCTCATTTAGTTCGCTCATTTAAGGTCTTGAAAAGACTGTAGTCAGGGTGTGTCGGGTGTGGGCGAGAGGGCAAACCTTTGCAGCAGCCGGTTGGATCAACTTAATCCAATCAGATCCCAGTAATGGCTGGATCTGGTTCATAGATGGCAGAGAATATGGACGAAGCATCTGTGACATCACCGTTAGTTTATAGCCAACCATTGTGAGTCCATTTCATGTTATGGGCAGTGCCATTGCTTGAGATATTCTGAAACCGGCATCGGAAACGATCCATATTTGCCAGCCTTCTAAAGGTTGTTAGATGACGTTGGTCGCTACGGCATGGACTTCACAAACAGGCAGTCATGGCTACCTCTTGATCTGGTGGATCTTAAAAGGTCATCAACGCCAATCCTCCCTAAATTTTCCTTTTTAATATCAACTTCAAGTTCCAGACTCTAACAGACTAGAATTTGATAGCAACATCGACACGGTAAATAATAGCACATAGTCGTAAAATATGAAATAGCTTCACACGCAACCCGGTCTCACGGAAATACGTGACCCTGTCACGTCATTTAATTTCTTTCGTGCCAAAAGCACAAATTTCTAACAATTTGACAGCTTTTGGCCACCCGTTTCGGTTTGCACCTTTGATCCTGAGAAATTGTGACAATTCACGGATATATTTAGTGCAGGTGCGCTGCTCTGTAGGCAAATCGCAACGGAAAAAAAGGTTGCTGCTTCCTCTCTTCTATTTAGAATGAGTTTGAAATTTGAAATTACGTCTCCCAGATCACGAATTAATAGATTAAATGACATGACGTGACAGTTTCCATGAGACTGGGTTGTCACACGCATGGGGGTTTGTTAGTCTGGTCCGAGCTAAATCAATGCTACTTTTGTTTAAATCTTGATGCCAGTTTACACTACAGCCCATATATCTCAACGCAAACCTGGACTACAGATTAGAGTTTTCCCTTAGCTGGAATAACTTCCTCTTTCGTACAAAGCCCTTCCCTCAGTATTCCTAGAGCAAGTGTAGTGGCTGCATCCCAATGACCACTAAAGACGGCTGACCAAGCTATAATTTGACACAAATTTATGATCTTTATAATACCAAATCAGGAACAGGAAGGGCTTTGAAAGTGGTAATGGTCAGATAACCACCTGCAGAGCTTTCACAGGGCACTTTGAGTAATGCAGTCATTTATGTCATTTAAAAAATAGGCCACAAATTTTAAGGTTGAATTACGTATCTCGAGCAATTTTCAAGTCCCATATCTTTTTTTCTCCATGAATGGCAGTGAATAGTACTCAGTGAGGGAGGTTGGATAAATAGGTTACATTGACTGTAGACAAGTGTATATTAACCTCACCGAAAGCAGACATTTGAGGCTGGGGTGGAGAGCCTAAAGTACCAGGAATTAACCCTGGACAGAAACCACTTGGTTATTCTGTGCAACACAACGGACAGTCGTTCGACCCAGAGAACGGAGTGCGCATCATTTCTCTCCGAAATTCCTTCATTACCATTTTGAATGGTGGGGACTTTGCAAAGTCAAATCATGCAATAACCAATGCATTGGTGGACAGTGTAAATGGCGGTGGGGTGGGATGCCCCATCCCACCCCACCCAAACTCACCCTCCCTCTGCCAACACCTTGCTCTCTGTCAGGTCTAGGGTTGGTACTGAAAATAGTGTGTGACACCAGTGATTATAGCCAATCTAGCAGATCTGCTATCTGGCACATACGAGCACGCAAGGCGCTCATGAATCGAACCTCGGCTTGAAAAATGTGTTGAAAGTATATTGGAATATAACAGACTAAAGTCTTGTTCTGTGGGATTTCATAGAGACCCTGAGAAAATGCCTTGGGCGAGATGGAGCCCTCAAAAGAGGATTTAAATTAGTGTATTTCTTACAGTAGCAGATCAAAGAAGGTGTTGATTTCAAACCTTTACAGATGCTGTGTCTAATAATAAGAGACACTTCATATTGGTGTCCTGACAGGATGTGTTGGTTTGTCATCCCACAGGCTGAGTTTAACTTTCCAGTGCTGGCCGATTTTGAGCTTGCTGTTAGCCAATTACGCGCTTACTGAGCTCCACCCCCGGCAACATGATTAGTTGAAACCAATATGAAGCGAAAGAAAGTTAAATTCACCGAGATTTGAGCTAGCCTGCTATCTGACTTTAGCTTATCATCCTAGTTATTAATGAGACTTCTCGTTTACATAAATATATATATATATATATATATATATTATATGTATATATATATTCAATGGAGGGACATCATTATTATTTATATATATATATATATATATATATTAGAGCTGTCAGTTAAACACGTTATTAACGGCGTTAACGCAAACCAATTTTAACGGCGTTAAAAATTTTATCGCGCGATTAACGCAATTCTTTTATTTAAAAAAAGAAAAAAAGAAAAAAAAAAGTCTTTGGCTCAAAACAAAGTAGCAGTAGCCTGACTGCTATGTTCAAATGACATTTGTTCAAAGCAGTCGTTTAATTGCACTATAGGCTCTTTTTTTGTATCGTCCTGTTTTGATCAGTATATGCCAATGTTGTTATCAATAAAAAATCATTTGCACAAGGCAAGCCGATGCACTTCACCATGTTGATAAGAGAATTAAAATGAGAAGAATTATGGGACAAAGAAATCAAGGGATATTTAGCATAGAAAAATAATTTGCGATTAATCGCGATTAATCGTGAGTTAACTATGACATTAATGCGATTAATCACGATTAAATATTTTAATCGCTTGACAGCTCTAATATATATATATATATATATATATATATATATATATATATATACACTCATTTTAACAGGCCTAATATATAGATATTAGGCCTGTTAAAATGAGTGTGATAATAACGCAATTTTATTTGTGTTGATCTATCTAGATTAATGAGAGTGAGATAGAGAGAGAGATGGATTAACAATATATAATAACAAGATATAATTATCTTGTTATCTATATTATTATTAGAGAGAGATGGATTAACGGAGAGAGAGAGAGAAGGATTAACAAGATATAATATAATTTATCTTGATTAATCAATCTTGACTTGATGAATTGTGAGTTAACTCACCAAAACTATGTGATTAATCGCAATACATTTTTCAAACCGTTTGACAGCCCTAATATATATATATACATGTACAGTGTTTCACCAGTTGTCGCTCAAGGGGTTATACTGGCGGTAATCAAAGTCCAGGAAGCAGCCCCCGTGGCCGCCTGCGGCCAGGCGTTGGGGTGTGAGCTGGAGCTAAAGAGTTCTCCATGCCAACTCAATGCCTGGAAGGCCCAGGGAGGAGGATTGGGGGCGACAGCTGACAGCAGGGCAGAGCGGCGAAGAAAAGTAGAGAGAGGGATAGAGAGAGAGAGAGAGAGAGAGAGAGATAGGGAGCAAGAAAGAGAGAGAGATCGAGTGAGAGATGGATTAACTGAGAGAGAGAGAGAGAGAGAGAAGGATTAACTGAGAGAGAGGCAGAGTGAGAGATTGAGAGAGAGAGAGAGAGAGAGAGAGAGAGAGAGAGAGAGAGAGAGAGAGAGAGGGAGATTGAGAGACTGCAAATGGTGATGATGGAGCGATGTTAACTATGCCGACAGCGGGAGAAAGTGAGGAAGAGAGAAAGAGGAAGAAAGAGAGAGAGAAGAGAGAGCTGATGAGTGTGGATACCCTGCAGGATCTTTAGCTGTGTAGTTTATCTCTATCTTTCTTCACGCTCTGTTTCTATGGAAAATGCAAACAAGAATGTGTGTGTTAATCATTGTGACACCACTTAATGTACTTCATCTGCACATATGGCTAATCTCCCTCACTAAAAACACCACAGTCCCATGTAGCCCTGTGCGCAACGCAAGGTTCCCCTGCATATTTTAAATGCACTTACAAAAGATAGAGAAATAATTGCCTTTGCTTTTGACTTAATTGCAAACATGCAGGTCTTGTTGGGTACTGTGAGAATATGTTTGCATTATGCAGCATAACTTTTACATGCATGAGTGTGTTTTGCTTTATTTTTTTGTCACCTTTAACTATGTCAGATGATCTTAAAGTAAGTTTGGTAAAACAGCATCATACTGTTAAGGATAATATTTGAAATGGAATGTTGTATTTCATGTGGTTTTAACACATGGCTTTGACACATTCTAAAATGAAAAAAAATAGAAGGCTGTTATACATGCTCCATAATTATAAGATGCTAATGAACATCAATGACATACATTTGACTGACGTGTAGGCCTGTATGTTGAGAATTACTATTGAAAACCCTTTCTGCCCTCTCTCTTCATTGATTGTGATAAGTCATATGGGCATATGTCACACCTAGCAATCCATATGACACAAATGACCAGGAACAATACACATCATCTCAGATTCAGCAGTCCTGCTATGTTACAGCAGAACTTGCATGGGGAAGGCAAATAGCTTGGACAGGAAACCAGAAATGGAAAGGGGCGGGGAAAGGGCTTGTTTCCTGTTTTATCATGTGGAGTGGAGGATGCCTTTGGAAGGGGATTTAAAAAAAAAAACGGTATTTCTACAGTGGCCCATTGACATAAGCCTGGTTCTACCAGCCTGCCTTGCCTTGGTTCTTTCAGTCTCTCGGACGGATGGTTTGAGGGAAACCATCGAGGATCCATCCCAGACCCAGAAGGAAATAAAACTTTCCATACGAGGGCTTGTTCTTGCTAGGCTCTTGTAAGGCTTAGTCTCCATGGTGTTGTTTGAAACCTTTACTGACATATTTTTGTGGATGTTGGTGTCTGGAGTGGACAGGATGCCTTAGCCTTTTCTCTCACAGGCAACATTTGACAAGTGCAGGCTGTGTTTCACTTTTAAAGATTCCCGCCTCAGGCATTATGATTGGTCAAAAACAAATATGAAGTCAAAGAAAGTTCAAGTTGAACTTACTATGACTTTATATTTCTTCAGCCAGATTTGAGCTTGTCCATTATCAGACAATCTTGAGTTTATACAGATTTCTCTCATGATCAACTTTCTTTACGATGATATTCATCCAAATATAAACCTGGGGAGGGTTGGATCCTAGTGTGAATCATGTGAATCAGACATCCTGGTGGAGGTAATCTCTGCCACACACAGATACACACGCCCACACACACACACACACACACACACACACACACACACACACACACACACACACACACACACACACACACACACACACACACACACACACACACACACACACACACAAGCACACATACACACACACACACACACACACACACACACACTGTACTCGCAGTGCACGCTGTTAGCAAGCGGCTCGGTGGCCTATATGACCCCAGACAAACTTTCCCAATAAGCCGGGGAAGTGCAGGCTTTGAAGAGGAAGTGCAGCCCCCGTCTCTTATCAGGGCCCAGCAGTTCCAGCGAACTGGGGACTCATGGGAGGACACACTCTGCACGACGGCGGCCTTTTGACAGCTCCAAAGCTCCTGATTGGCTTGAAGTACACCCGGATAGTTCCTGATAGGCTGACCTCGGTTCAAGGAAAACGGCTGATTTCCTCTGATAAACAAAAATGCTCTGAATATTGTCGTGCATGTTGTGCGGACGATGCATGCGTATCTTTGTCGTTTCGCAGCACCTAGTCTTCCGCTGTGTTGATATAATACAGAGGAACTCATGTCGGGATGGATGACACATGACGATTGCGACCCAACAGTCCCACTAGGAGTGAGTGTGCTTTAGGAAACAGGCCTGTGGACAGCTGGTGGTTGCTTTGGAGTTTGTGTTTGACCCTGCCATCGGATCAAAGCTACGATGCAAACGCCGGCCGCGCAATTTAAGAAATGTGAATAGAAAACACAGCTTAGCGGGCTGCACTATGTGCCTCCGCACAGACAGACACACACTGAGCCTTGACACGTTCAGTCATCATGCGGATGCGAATCGGGCGTGCACAGTTCACTGTTGGATGAGATGAATGCATTGTTTAGTCAATCCTGTGGTTCCACCCATGGACATGGTGATTAAAAGAGAGAATCTGTACTGTGCAGGAAAACTGGAACAGCAGTGTTATGCACAGTTTATTAAGTAGGCTATCATATCCTCCTGAGTTAGAATTGCTGAGTTGTTTGTTCGCTAGTTCGATTTTGTTGAAAAATAGGCAAATAGACGTTGCGAGAATGAGAATCTCTTTGGTGGCCGTTCAATGAGATAATACACGTGAGTATAAAGAGGCTACTGACAACTGAAGGCTATGGCAGTCTATAAGATCTATACGACAGAATGCAGCATTATACTTCAGTCGTGGAACAATGCAAACCGCTGTTGTCAATGTAAACCACAACCCCCCCCCCCCCCCCCCCCAAACCCCTTCCCGTAGTCCGGCCACCCCTTCCCTCCTTGCTCTAAGGCCCAATCCCATTTATACCCCTTACCCCTTCCCCTTACCCCTCCCCCTTGTTTTGAAGGGGTAAGGGGTAGAAATGGGATTGGGCCTAAGGCTCTCTACCTGGGACAGCTCTGTAGAGCTGACTAGGCAGGAGTTTGATTGATGCTCAACAGTAGCTTTAAACCCTCTTTTCCATGCACATGTGAACCAATGACTAATAATACAACTCATTAATTCATGCCCTTAAACGTATTTCTTCGCTTAGTCTCGCTCCCTGCGAGGAAAGACCTGGCAAACGCCTCCCAGCAGCCTGCAAATATACTCCCAGCTGTTGAGTTGGCTGCATTTCACTCCATAGTAAGGAGAGGGAGGAGACAAGGAGCTGCGAGTGTATGTGCAAACAGTATCTGTGTGTGCATGGAGACACACGCATTTATTCTTTCAAGACCTTCTAATATTTATTTATTTACTTGACATATCTCTGTTTGCACATTTGGGGTGAGCCAAATCACATCTCTGTAAGAATTCATCAGATAAGTTTTTTTTTTTTTTATTTAATATTATCGTGCATTTCATCATTGTTAGCTTAGCTTTGTAATGGTGGAGTGGGCCAGACATGAACTCTGAAAAAAAAAGTGACCTTCTGTGCATCCCACTGTCCCCTGTCACGAGAGAGAGAGAGAGAGAGAGAGAGAGAGAGAGAGAGAGAGAGAGAGAGAGAGAGGTGGGGGGGGGGGGGGGGGGGGGTGAGAGGGGGTGGGGGGGGGGGGGGGGGTGAGAGAGAGAGAGAGAGAGAGAGAGAGGGAGAGAGGGGGGGAGAGAGAGAGAGAGACGGAGAGAGAGAGAGAGAGAGAGAGAGAGAGAGAGAGAGGAGAGAGAGAGAGGGAGAGAGGGAGAGAGGGAGAGAGATGGAGAGAGATACAGCCATATGGGGGAAAAAACGAACAGCTGCACAACATCATGGGAGATGCCAGGAAATGCAGGCGTGTCACCACAGCAATTACAAACGGTATTCGGCTGTGTATTAATAGAATGCATTGCAGACCCATCAACAACTTTTCCTTCCCATTTGAATATTACTCTGGAAGCTCATTAGCCTGGAAAACACATGTCTTAGGAGGACCGCGAGTCAAACAGTGAAGGAGAATATAAAAAGAATATCAGGGAAGAAAAAGAAGGCCACTGAAAAATCTGTGTATGGTTCGTTCTTTGAATATTCAGATTTAAAACAAAATCAGAAAAAACAAATAACAGAGTCGTTTTTTGGTTTTTCTGATTTGGTTTTGAAACGGAAAAAGGGCAAAAGGAATAAACAATTAAACAGCATTTTTCTGTTTTTCAAATCAAAACGGGAATACTGAATAATCCAGTTGCTTGTTTTGTTTGTGTGATATTTAGATAAAACCCCAATGCCGGGAAAACGGCACGTGGTTTTAAAAAAATACATATAAAGACGTTTCAAACTTTCCATTGAGTCTCGCAGTCTACAATGGCCAGCTTTATTGTTTTCCGTGCATGGGAGCCGGCGACTTAGTCTGCGAGTGGACGATATGACCGTGGAGAAAATCACCATGATATTCCAGATGGCTGTTTACTAAGAAACCTAGCTGGTCATAAAACATTAAAATACATCTAAATGACAAGTAGCCTACATATTGTACAATAGGCTACATAGAAGAAGAAAGGAACTAGATTTCTTCTTCGAAGGTTGCTCCACACAGAACCTCCTCACCGTCATAACGGAGCACTTTGGTGCACCAGATTGCTTTAGAGCGGTACTGATCTCGTCATGTGTCTTTCCATTGTCAAATAGTTCACGAATAAAATCCCCATATGGTTCAAGTGCGGCCATAACTAAAGCTAAATATAATTGGACAGTCTATTGCTGGTTTAGGTGGTAGGCTCTTTTTTCTTCGCTCGCTGCGTTCTGCCTTCTGGTGTAGCCTACAAATGTATCTATTTTTGTTTTTCTGTTTCGGGTTTAAAAAACCAACAAACAAAACACAAGTGAAATGCTGTTTATTTGTTTAATTCTTTTGCCCTTTTTCCGTTTCAAAACCAAATCCGAAAAACCAAAGAACGACTCCGTTATTTGGTTTTTCTGATTTTGTTTTAATTCGGAATATTCAAAGAACGAACCATACACGGATTCTGAAAGAATCCTTCTTCTATTGTGATGTTATAAAGAGGAAATGAACATATATTCATATGAAAATGACAACTATACTACCGTATGTGTACATTTTGTTCTCTAGACCTATGTGGTGACCCTCACAGAAAAGAGCCTGAGAGACCTCTAAGGGCCTTGCAGTCGCGCACACAGAGAGCCGATGATACAGTCCCACCATGTCATCTGATGCGTTGGAAAACACCTCCCACTAGAGCTTCGGCAGCAGTTTCCTCCGCCCCCAAATCCGGTTTTCTCTGACATATTTTTCAAAAGCCCAGCCTTATCGTTATGATGTTGGCATGCCAGATCAAAGGCAGGTTAGAGTAGGAGGGAAAGGCAGTCGCATATGAGTTGGAGCACCATTACTTGAGAGATAAATGAGGGAATGTTCTGAGAACATCATGAAGGACATTATGTCGTAGACTTTCCCATTGTTGTCAGTAAGATGAGATGCAGAACTGTCAGTTTAATGAGCAGAATCCTCACTGCCTATTTTTCTTCTTTTTTTTTTTTTTTCTGTTTTGGCTTATCTCCCCCAACATCACTCACAGACACACACGCAAGGACACACACAAACACATACACACACACAAACACACCCTGATCTACATAGACCTATTCCATTGCGTTATCTTTTTTTGCCCATGCATGGGGGGCATGGGTGGGTAAGGGGGTCAGCATGAGGTTGCTAATTGCTTTAGTGGAACAACATATTTGAAACCTGGTTAGGTGCCACAGTGATAATGGCTCATGTAACAGGTGCCAGTTGGAAACTAGCTATGTACTGCGTTATCACATTCCCAGTTGATGAATCTTATCTTAGTGTCTCTCTCTCTCTCTCTCTCTCTCTCTCTCTCTCTCTCTCTCTCTCTCTCTCTCTCTCTCTCTCTCTCTTACATAAATGCAGTCTCCTCTTTTTTCTAGAGTCCATTTGAGGTAGACGCTAGCCTTGATAAGTCTGACACAAAGTATATACAGCCTGTAGTCGTAGTGGTTATTTGTTGTGATACACAAACCTGCAGAGAGAGAGGAGCATTGAGAGAGAGTAAGAGAGAGAGAGAGAGAGAGAGAGAGAGAGAGAGAGAGAGAGAGAGAGAGAGAGAGAGAGAGAGAGAGAGATGTGGGAGAGAGAGAGAGATGTGGGAGAGAGAGCGATAGAATATGTGCTGGGAGCGTTGGTACGGTGCGACACAGATCTCTGTCTTGGTTCAACCTGACGCAGATGCATTGTGACCAAAACAAGAATGTGTTTGCACTCTTCCCTTTACCGTAGCGATGATTCAAACTCTCTGGCAGGAATGCTTGTCAGCGGGTTCCTTCTATCTCTCAGCATGAATGACATGCAGGCCACATCAAGTCATGATGCAGGGGCCTTACACTAGAGGATGTTAACAGTAGAACAAATACGATAACAAAACAAACATCAATATCATGTAGATGACAACAAAACAGACAAAGTCAAAGTAATATGTTATCAGCCATCCGTTGGTGATAACTGATAAAGTGGACTGTGTGTAGGATTGTACATGCATAGCTTCTCATTGCCAACATAACAAGAGGTTATTATCTAACCTTGCCTCAATATCTCTTTTGCGTTGAACCGCCTGTGGGATGATTGCTATTTTATTAGAACTGGGGCGTTTATGCAGGGGAAATGGTGATGTCTAAGTGCACATTTTAGGCAGCTTGTCTTAATGTGTAAAATAAATGGACCGGCTCCGATATCACAACCCGGTATCACGCGATTGCGTGCTCCTGCGCACGAACGTTAATCTATTGAAGCGTGTTCCAGAGCACGATAGTCTGACTTTTTGCGTGTTACACAGAACGAAATGTAAACCAATGCATTCTGAATGGGAGTGTTCTAAGACAATTATATCTGTACGGAGCTCCATAAGGGACATTAGGGAGAACGCTCCCGGACAGAACCTTAGTTTGGAAGTCATGCTTAGTGACACGACAAATAGCCTACTTCCAATTGAAATACAAAATTTAGAAAATAGGCCTACGTGTCCCTGATCACGTTTCAATAGATTAAATAACGTGACAGTGTCACGTATTTCCGTGAGACCATACCCGTACTTCTATGAGTATACTTAAAGGAAGTATACTATCCGCACTATCTACTACGTTATTTTTTCAGATGTGAGTGCTGTTCCAAATCGAGTACTCCGTGGTGCACTAACCGGAAATTACGATCACGACTGCCGCCGTGGCTCCTCCCCCGCAATAAACATCCCGCTTTGAACGGTGAACTCTTTACGCCTAGCAGCTATAAAAACTATAAAAACTACAAAATGACTCTATTAATGCAGGCTATGTGGAAAATGCGCAGACTTTGGCTCAGCCTGGCTCCGCCTCTTCCGCTACGTAGCTAAGATGGCTGCCGTTGAGTACGGGGAGTGTCCAGGCCCCCAGGATAGGCGCATACTTCCGCAATCCACCAGTGCTCAGAGGCCAAGCCTGGTATTGCAGCTGTTTAAGCTGGCTGTGGACGGGGGTCCGTCATTTCATGTGGCCCAGAAGTAGATATCGCCGTCCACTCCAATACAAGTGGGGAACAGGATTGTGTCTCTGCAAAAAATGTCTGGATATCAATCAAAGGCTCATAATTACCTTCATGCCATGTCCTAAAAAAAATTACGTTTTTTCTTTCCATAACGCCACCTCAAGCGTTTTGTTAGCCGTTATCTCGCTGGGGAAGAGGGGTGTGCAGCTGAAAGGAGTTGTAGTGAAGCAAATGGCATCCGAGAGGGCCTAGTTCAGTGCTCCGTTTTTTGGACTGGTTCATCTGCTGCTCAATAACTCTCACGGTCCTCTGCTTGCGATCATTGTGATTCATCATGTATTGATCCATTTATTCAAAAGATCCAAAGACAAAGAAGCGGTGCATTACGGTATCAGTTGTATATTTCTGCATCCGGTACGTCACGGACTAGGTCACGTGTCTTGGCCACATAACGCGGAAGCAAATCGCTCCTGTATGTTACCCTGCGCCACTGAGCAGTTTGTATAGGAATGAATTTTCCAGTCTGTGGTCCATCCTTTAATATGTCCATGGGAGTGTCCTTCGATCCACACTTCAGGATTAGCCCGTTTTGAGTACGGCATCCGGGTCCTTGAAGTATACTTCTTTTCGCCGGATCTTACTCAAATTTTGGCTAGTAAGTACGGACAGTACGGGTATTGGAACACGGCACAGGTTCGAGCGTGTGCATGGGTTGAATTGCGTGTGTCTCACGCCGAATGCATGAGACATGAGAGCCCTGTACTTACGTGACACAAACCAGCACCGCAAACGTTCTCTCCCGCTTGAGATGACGTCTTTCTTTATAGGTTCATGGGTCTGATTCGCCGATTTCCCATGCTGATATCCCCGGAGATTCTCGGGCATCTTCGACAATTTGGCTATAGATTGTCTCATTACACGCTAAATAATATAATTATAGCCTAATTATATATAGTCTATACATATATATAGGCAATATATATAATTAGGCAATATATATATATATATACATATAGCATTTGTGGTTTTGGCATAAGCATAACTAGGGTGCACTGTACTATCTGCGCACACCCTTTCTGAAGCCTCTCTCGCTCTCTCTCTCTTTCTGTCCCTCCCTCTCTCTCTTTCTCTCTCTCTCGTACCGTTTTGTGGAGCACGTTAATTGTCTTAGAACACTCCCATTCAGAATGCATTGGTTTACATTTCGTTCTGTGTAACACGCAAAAAGTCGGACTATCGTGCTCTGGAACACGCTTCAATAGATTAACGTTCGTGCGCAGGAGCACACAAACGCGTGATACCGGGTTGGATATCAACACCATCGTGCAATCCAACTACAGAGAGAGGTTGGTGCAGTTCAACTCCGGCCAAAGAGTTCAGTCGTGAGCCGGGATTTCTAACTGTTACACAGAGTACCTTTAAGAGCGGATAGTGAGGAGAATTAAAAATGTCTGACTCTTTTCGCTTGTAAAATGTTTGCCGGTAACCAATGTGGGCAGAATCGATAGTCGTTCACTACACCCAGAGTCCTTCATTACGCCCCTCCGCGTTTAACGGAATTAAAGTCTTCAAAGTCAACGATCAAAGCCCCCTGTTCGGGGCTCGCTCCATGGGAAGGAGCTGCAGGGGAGCTCTGACACATTGATCCACCGCTCTGTAAACAACACCCGGCTATCTCAAACACAATCGCTTTTTAATTGCCATCAGTTCCTTAACAAACAAAAAATCCAAACATCAGAGAGACTGACTGGTGGTTGTCAGAGGGTACAGATGCCAGGCAAACTGTTTCCAAACCCCTTCCACTGCTGCTGCTGCTGCTGCCGCTGCCAGATGTTGCCCTGTCACTGATGCTATTACATTAATTACTGGGAAAAGGCATTGTCTCATCCGAAATGCTTCCCCAGCCTCGTTGATGATAGGGCTTTTACACTCTGCGTGGCCGTAAAGCCCATTACGCCATCGTTTAGTCCCATCACAGACCATCATAAATTGATGCTGTCGCTCAGGCACTGCACGTTAAAGACATTCAAAGACACCAGTTGCTTGCCTCACTGCCCTAAAGGAGCCGGACGTCTCCGCTGTCTCTCTGTCAAATACCCAAGTGTCCGTCGTCATGGATGTGGTCAGCCGCTTCGAGTCTTTTGTGCGGTGCTGCCTCGGTTTCTCTTTAAATCGCCTTTGATCAGCTTTTCAATGTTAATTTACTGGATGTGTTAAATGTGGGACAGGTTCCTTGGTGCTTTGCTATGAGCGGCATTGAACCGGGTGCTAAGAGCTATTAGAGAGACGTCTGTTTGGCATAATTAGTAGAAACAGAAGCTGTCCCAGAGCCTGGTTAATCCATTCACACCGCAGACAGTTAGCGTAGAAGGCAAAGGGAGAGGCAGCGTATAGACAAAAATATATCAATTTCATATTCACGGCAGATCATCGAAGATGCTAATTTTTTCAGGAAACTTTAAATTTAGTAAACAACACAAAAGAAACTCTGAGTAATACACAAACAAAGTAATTACTGTATTTGATTGTTATCTCCATAATGAGGTATAGATATCTAGTGTAAAGTGATGTATATTATGTAGTACATAGTATCAAATCAATATTACAAGGGAAATGTAAAGCCCAGTAGTGTGATTTAGTAGGGTTCCTATTTGCAATTTGTGTACAAAACAAGACTTCTGTAGCAGTAAATGACTGCTACCGAAGTCTTGTTTTGCACAAATTCTAAATAGGGATTCGACCTGTCCTGGGACACTCTCAACAGAGGTTTGAGAACAATTCCAAAAGGAAGCAGCTGCATAATTGTTAAGAAGGTTGCTGGAAAATACAACTCTAGGATTGAAGTAAAACTTTGGAGAAAGCATAAATTGGGCTTGGATGAGTCGTTTGATGATAGGTAGACCTATAGCAACTTCTTTCCCATCTATAAATATGGGAAATCATAAAGCAACCATAATATGTATTTTAAGTGGTAGGATTTGGTAGGGTCCCCTTATATTATACAATAACATTATATTGTGAAATACAACCCCATGTTTGATGGTCCCCCAGAATTCTTGCTACACCCACAATATTGATTATATCATGTTAACCTTTCACATTCTAGAATAAGGCGAGCAAGCAAGCATTGCTCTTATGGAGAACAAATAAACAATATATCAAATGACTGTTCATGTTCTTATTCGCAATTGACCAAACGCATAAATCAATCTTTTTATTTTTCATTAATCATAGGGAGGAAGTATTGACAACACCACTGAACAGAACGGTTGGATATCAACTCTGGAAACCTTGTTGTGCGAGGGGGCAATCTCCATGGAAACAAAATGATATTCTTTTAGAACTGCCGCCTTTGAAAAGTTATGTCTATTATAACCTCGAGCCAGATCCTAGGCGGTGTCTTGTTGCACAGTGGGGCAAGTGGTTGTATATGTAATCTGGAAGCCCAGGTTCAAATCAGGTGAGGGTGGCCCCATGGAAACCTAATGTGATGTTCTCATTTTGGAAATGTAACAATGTCATCTGAATCTTTATGTCAATTAGAACTTCCTACAAGATCATACATGGCGCCTTGGAGGAGCTGTAAGTGACCAGCTCTAGAGACCCTTGTTCAAATGCAGTTGAACCAAAAACTACAACTAGTAGGACAAAACTCATGTAAACACACAAAACTTGCTCCTGCTGAGTAGGAAGAGGCCACATGTGTTGGCCGATGGCGATCTTTATAACTACCTACCCCCCTGCAAGCCAATCAGTGGTGA
>NC_082401.1:20539197-20581697 GCF_031168955.1 Gadus macrocephalus | reverse complement strand
TGTGTGAGTGTGTGGTTGTGTGTGTGTGTGTGTGTGTGTGCGTTTGTGTGTGTGTGCGTGTGAATGTGTTTGTGTGGGTGTTTGTAAGTGTGTCATATTGCATTTGTTCGACCTTGTACGTTTGCATTTTGTTTGTATGGCTGTGTGTGTGCGTGTGCGTGTGTGTGTGCGTGTGCGTGTGCGTGTGCGTGTGTGTGTGCTGCATGTGCTGTGCTTTTGCCCGCACCCACATTTGTTCAAACCATCCCTCCCTTCCCTTAAGCTAATTCGTATACATATTTTATATTTTTCAATCTTACGTGTATGTGTGCGGTGCACTCGTGTGTGTGTGTGTCTGTGTGGGCGTTAAAGTCCGCACCCGGGGGCTGGATACAGGCCTGTTCGTTTGGCACACCATTTAAAAATGGACCACCATTACGGCTGATATTCCACCGCTGGCTTTAATCAGCAGCGGGAGAGGCTAAAACACGCGGCGATAAGGTCATAAATCTGCCGCTCAGTAAGCCATGTCTGAGCCTTCGCCAGAGCGCCGCTGCCGCCGCGTTTAAATCAATTACCCCGTGTGTTTGCTCTTCCCAGCATGCTTTGAGCTGTGTGACTTTGACCTTGCTGTGTGAAAGACCCTCTGCGAGTCCATCGGGCGAGAGAATGAAAAAACACTGTACTAATCACTGGAACGGGCTCCGTGCGAGTGATGGGGAGTGTGGGGTGGCTGACCCGAAAGAACTGGGCCGTTTCCATAACTGTTGGTGGCAAGGAGAAAATACACCAGCCTAGTGTAAAGTTCAGGCGCCAGCGGCCTCACTAATCCGTGAGGTAACGATGGGAGAGAAAGAGGCAGAGGAACGGGATGAGAGCTGGAGAGTTTGGAAATGAGGGATGGAGTGGTCGATTTCGCAAGAGTCAATTCTTAATTCCCGTCGCTGCCAAGTCCCGGGATTGGATCTTTGAATAAACAGAATTAGAGTAGCCTCCAATTGCGTACTTGAGGCGGAAAGCCCTACATCAAAGAGGTGATTTAATCTAAATGGTTTAATGAATTAATCAATCCTTTGGTCTTATCCAAATCAGACATTTCAATAGACCAGTGGAGTGGGGAGAAACCTGGCTAAAGTGGTAAGGAAGAAAAGGAGGTAGGTAGCTAAGCAAGCCATCTAGCTAGGTTCCTTTAATACTTATTTCTTTGAAGCAAAAGCTTCTGCAAGGATAAATATGATAAATAAATAAATAATTATCATTGTCTTTCATCATTACTAGTATTACGAGATAGATATTTAGTTACATTTGTGTTGGGGTTAATTAGAGTTTCCTATGCTATGTTATGGGGAACATCTTTTATTACATTGCATGAAACTATCCTTCATACCATTGTTCCCACTTTACATCATAAACATCGTCATATTTGATCTCTCTCATCGAGCAAATTTCAAAAACATTTGTGATGGCTTGATATTTCAAATACAATTTGGAATCCAATTAACTTTTTCCATCGCTGAGCTAGAACGATACAATAGTCATGCAGAGTTTGTTAGCATGACTGCTAACATGACTTTTAAACAACTTTGTGTCCGCTCGCGTGCAGGACAAAACAGTGATAACAACAGACCACCCTCAGTATCACATTGGGCATGGGAGAGGCGCCGGGATGATACTAGTGTGTTAGCAATGTTTAATTAATACAATTTCAGAGCTGGCGCCCCAGGAAGCAGCGAATGGACCGCAGAGCCCCCCGACACGTCGGTTGACACAGGATTAAGATAGTCCCATGAGCGCTCCAGTGGAAGTCACCGCAGCGATAAGCTCCAGCCGGTTGAAGGCTAATAATCATCATCCACAAAATAACATGTACACATACTCGCATGTGTTTGAGAACCGATTGCAATAATATAGTCAATATATTACATGTTTACTTTATTTCAACCCCCCCCCCCCCAAAAAAAACACTATTTGGTCACATAAACAGGTTTACATTTAATTGCATATCATTACAGCTTCCATTGCTTAACTCTTGGCAATGAAAACAAAGAAACAGGTTAGGCAAAAAGAGAAATGCAGTGGAGAACAAAAATCAATTCCAGTGTTCGTGCAAACCCCCACAAGTTGATTGCGTGTGGTTGCAGTGCTGAGCATGATGTAGTACAACACACCAGCTCAGGCAGGCCTGCATTACCGCATCGATCTCAGCGTTCCCCGTGTGGGACAAAGCCCAGGGAAAAACCTCCCTGGCTCTCGCCTTGGCTGGCGCGTGGGGGCTCTTATCGATCTGCTCGTCCAATCAGGACCCTCACCTACCCCCCACCACCGCCACCAACACCGCCACCGCCGCCGCCGCCGCCGCCGCCGCCGCCGCCACCTCCTCCCGAGTGAATGACTCCAGGACACAAAAGGGATGCTCGTTCCTCAAGCTCCCCGCTTCCTGGTTGCCATAGAGGCGATTATAAGATCCTCCTCGATACTTCACCTTCCTTTCCCTCTCACCCTCAGAGTGCACGTTCACCCCTTCCGAGGCTGCTCCTCAATCGACGCCCGCAATTCCCGCCGGCCCATCCTGTTTGATACCTCTCAAGTGTCGGCAGAGATTGAATCGGTCCGTCCTCAGTGGATAGATGGACAGTCCTCCCTGTCTCGGGGATGCACTGATGGACACTCGCCTTGAAGAATTCTCCCAATCAGCAATTGATTGTATTGCTGCCCAAAGTTGAGCGTGCGACCTTGGGAGCCTCGCTGAATTGAGACGAGAGAGAGAGAGAGAGAGAGAGAGAGAGAGAGAGAGAGAGAGAGAGAGAGAGAGAGAGCAAGAGAGAGAGAGAGACCTTGACTTTCAGTTACGGCATCAGGCGGGCAATTCTCAATAATACAGTGGCGTGAGAAAAGGGCCCCGACGGGGCAATGTTAGTGGCGGGATTCCTCTCTCATTGCCTTGGATGTTACATAAATGGTTGGCTCAGAATCTACTCGTTGCACAAAATCTGTATTCCCATTGGATTGGCGGCAAAGCGAACTGCAGGAGATAAGACTTACAGGGGAGAGAAAGGAAACATGTAAACACTGTTCGATTTACAGGTTGACAATGAGCCTCAGTTGTCAAAACAAAGCATAATGCATCCGACGCTGATTGCATTTCTGCATCATGGAGCACTAATGGAAGTCACACAAAAATGTTCTAAGTTTTGTCTAACAGTGGGGGGGGGGGGGGCACTGCACACACACCTCAGTCGCTTAAAATTCTCTTTTGAGGTTCTTCATGAGAGCCAAAAGCTACCAGTCAGACGGTGTGAAATCTGATTCGACTCCTGCCAAAGCGCATGAAATTGGCTGATTTTGTTTACTCATTGCTTTTAGACACGCCCTTTTCCCTTTGTCTCGTTCTTCGTGCCAAGCTGCTGATACCAGGGCTGATATTAAGGAGGTAGTAAATGAATCGCTCCTGACATAATAAACAGGGCTCAATACCATTACTTTAATTTGCTTTTTTTGGCAAAGCCTGCAGCTGCATACACATTTTCATTGATACGCTTTAGTAGCGGTTGGCGAGTAATTTCTGCTTATCGATACCCCCACCAGTCGTATCGTACACAGACAGAGAAAGTGCTTTGCTTTTAATTGTATTATTATCGCGACCCTTTGTTCTAGTATTACCATGTTCAAGCTCTATCGATTATTTGATCTGTCCTTGTCAGAGAGACTCTATCAGTGTGATGAAAGGCTTTAATGTTTGTCAGGTGTTGGCGATAAAGGACCCAAGGTCAGAATCAGTGGCTGAGGCAGGGCATGTTAACCCCCGGAAAGGGTCTGCTTATTGTAAGGGGATCCCTACGGGTTAGGGATCAACCAACTGGAGTTGATTTAGTAACGCGGCGTGGCTGAGAGGCGTGGTGCAGGTCAAGTAAGCAATGAGAAGGCATTAGGACGAGGGACACCATAGGATTAGATAAAGTCCATGATCACTAGGAACCGTCGGCCAGAATTCTTCGTGACGACTGAGTTCAGGCGCTGATCCGATGAGTGGACGAAGCCCTGGGGTTGAGCAGCAGCGGCGATGAGTAGATGGATGGCAGGTGTGTTGATGACATTGTGGAGCAGGAGTCGAGATGAGCCAGGGAACAGGGGGGAGGTCCACACCAGCCAGACAGAGGAACAAAGAGGAAAGCCCATAATGCTCAGGGCATCGCTCAGCCATGACGATAATACGGCCAACAGTGGTTGGGAGAGAGCAGATTTGGTTGTGGTGTTACTAACTCAGCTGATAAACACACAAGCATACTGTTAGCTAGATAGACCACGTTATGCCTCGGGCCTAACCTTGAAAGGCTCATCCCTTGACTCCTTGTATTGAATCCTTATGAGGTCAACGGATAGCAAATGGCCACAATAAATTCTTCTATTCTGTTGGGTGTATGTTGCTTTGCACAGTGGGTATCTATAGCATGTTTAATGTAGGAACATTACTACTTAAGGCTCCTATAGGGCTCTCCTATAGGTCATATTCATTACTCTGCTGGCGGGTGACAGGCCTTATTGAGCTAATCTTTAAGTACAGCATGTCCACATATTGCAATGAAAGTTGAATGGAGTAATCTTCAACAGGGGACCGGTGTTACTGGAAAAATAATCTATTCTCTTTGGCTACACTCAGACCATGAAGTTTCAATAGCACAACAGTTAACAGTTGTGTATTATCTTACAGAGCCATATTAAATGGATAGATTACACCATGCAGAGTTTATTTATTGGACCCCCCCACAGGGACATTTTGATATTTGGTAAATAAACAAAAAGTAGTTAATCTGCCAAATGATTATTATGCTCGTTAATTAAGCTAGATATCAGCTAGCTATTTGTTGGGTGCTTTTCTGCATCTAAAAGTTTTTTTTCCAATGTATATTTTAAGCAGAATTTAATTTTGGCAGTGAACCCTTAACATATCTACCTGAGCCGTTTGGTGGCAAAGAGGCCCTAGGCATGTGCCTAGAGGCCTATCCGTAGATCTATGGCTTTTTATGTGACATGTAAAGGATCGTATAGGATGGAAAGGATCAGTATGGGACATTCTTTATGTTTCTTCAAAGGGTAGCACTATGAATATCTCATGGCAACAAAAGTGCCAGCATCACAGTTCTGTCACTGCAGTTAATCACTGAACTGAATTCCCGGCCACCAAAAAAGAAAGGAAAAATTGCTTGCTTCACACAATGAAATGAAAAGGTCTTCCTCAGGTGATGGATGCGCACCGATCCAAAGTAGACTTTGTTAAGTCTTTGTTGGCCTTTGAAGGCTATTTAGAGGCTTAAAAGACCCCCAGAGAAGAGACGAGATATGACACACGTTGAAAGCCAGATGAGAAGTAGGAGAGGTACTCTGACTGACTGGAACCCTGGATGTCAAAAGCCAGTCAATTTCACCAGACCTGGCCCACTGAAATCTAATTTCATGGTGGTTTCACCATGCAGCTTCATCTAGTCATGGGGATAATCTAATGTACCGGCCTCAAGATTGCTTTATGTTGCTACAGCCTCTATTTGGAATGGTTTGCTGTTTTTTGTAATGTAATCTAATGTTATAATGGTGCTTTCAATTACAGCGCTAGCTTGCATATGGTATAATTGTTGCAGGACCTTAGGCCTTGCAGGAAAATGTCATTCTGCTTTCACGACTAGATCTTTTTTTAACCTGACAAGCTCCACTTACGATGTCATAAAAGATGCCTCCCATGAAGGGTATAGGACTATCCAGTTCAAGGTACAGCAGGTCTTGGTATTTACAAAGCGATTGAATTTGATGTATACTTATGATTTCCTAATTATGATTAGGGCTGCAACTGCTGATTATCTGATTTGTTGATAAAGCTTTTGATTTTTTTTAAATATTTTTTTGTGATTTCTATACGCCAATGGCAAATTATCAGAACATGCAGTTATGTGCTTAATTTGCGTGCTTTAATTAGCATCTAAGACAGCATTCGTCTTATTTTAAAGATATCAAAACACTCAATATTAAAGACTAATCATTTAAGCACGAATTATAATGTTGGTAACATTTTCCGCTAAACTGCATCTTAAAATACAGTTCACCTATCGTTCAGAGGGAGAAATAAACGTGGGCTGAGAAAACAGAAAACGCAAAACAACGATTTCCCTTATGATCCCGGCAGCTCCTTTCATGTCCCTTTACCCCTCCTTCTAATGCACTCAAAACCAAGCCCTGTCAGGTGCGCTCACTCTACGACTGCTACAAAAGAATTACAGGGGGCTCAATCATTACACACAGATTGTGCGAAGATATTTCGTTTATCCATCCAATAAACTTAGGATGAAGCAAAGCAGAAGTGTGAAGCCCGTTCTTATTTTCGCTTCCTTATCGAAGAAAAAGCAATGTAAACAGACCCAACCAGTATAATCCAGCAGCTGGCGAAAGAACAGCCCAGCGTGTCATTTCGGCCTAATCGATTTGAGCATGGAACTCTCTGTAAACCCCTCTGTCCCCGTCCCCCCCTCCTGTCTGCAACACATAAGAACACTTTGATTTCAAAGGGAGAGAGGAAGAAAAGGCTTTGCTCTGAGCCATGCCTTTCCTTTTTGCTGCCAGACGTTTGGATTGAGAATTCTTTTAGGAGGTGTCGTGACTGACACAACCATTACTGGCTGACAGTAGGCTCATTCAAAGCCTTATAAGTCTCTAATCTATCACCAAAGTATTGGTTTATATATATATATATATATATATATATATATATAGACACAAAGACAGAGGTCTTTATTGGACTCAGTCCTACATCAGGTAATTAGTGCCTTGAGATAGAGACAAGCGCAGGTCACTCCATGGTGCATCATGTGGGACCAGGAGAATGGATGATGAACCCTGATGGGGAGGCAGGCAGAGCGCATACAGCCAGCGTGTTATGGACCTGTGCTAGCGAAGATCCTGGCAGCAAAGCTTTGGATACACCGGTGCTTTTAGATCAATCTCCTGCAGATTCAGATTTGAAAAGAGCTACAGCAACACAGTATAGTTCAGCCTTGAGCTCCCTGCAGCTGGGCACCGTGCACAAGGGGAGAAGGGGAGCGATGTCCGAAGTTTTGATGCAGGAAATGGAGTGTGGTTATGTACTAGATTCATTGGCTTCGGAGTTCAGGTGAGGATAAAGTGTTTGGATTGTGTTGGGATTATGAAGAGGACGATGATTGTTATTCTGCTCTTTATTATTATCAGTAGTTTTAGCAGTTGTGATGTATTTACACACAACACACTACACTACAAATATGTAGTAAAAACAATGAATACATGTTTATGTACATTCATTTACATAGTAATGGGATTAATCCATTCATGGGGCATAACCATATTCTAAGACACATGGCCAATTTAGCCACTTTGACTAAACATTTGCCAACTTTTCATCCCCCATAAGCGACATTAGCCTGGCAACAAATCCAGTGGCTTCCTGAGTAGCCATTAGATACCTTCCTCTGAAAGGAGGCACCCCAAATTGCTCTCTGACTCTCCCTGCCTGCCTCTATATGCCTCTGACAGCTGCGAGAGAGAGAGAGAGAGAGAGAGAGAGAGAGAGAGAGAGAGAGAGAGAGAGAGAGAGAGAGAGAGAGAGAGAGAGGGAGAGAGGGAGAGAGGGAGAGAGAGATGGTTTTTGTTTGGCCACAACAGTACGTTCCGGTGGTCAGCGCACTGAACAATCTGCATAGTGAATGTCATGCTTCTGAGGCAGCGTATCCACCAAAGAATACATGTTTGTTTTTTCAGACCCTTTACCTACCAGTCAAGACCAAGGCCTGGTAGGTAACACTTTCCCTCTGGCAGCCCAAGATAGAAATCCTTTTACTGTGCAAAGAAACAAACGCAAAGCAAACAAGCAAGCCCACAAACAAAAACACAGCCACAGACAGACTGATAGCTGGGGTTACCCACCAGCCAAGGCCTGGTAGGTAACACTTTCTCTCTGGCAGCCCCAGACAGAAAGCCTTTTACTGTGGGGGCGGGGATTACCAACAAGCCAAGCCCTGGTAGGTAACACTTTCTCTCGGGCAGCCCCAGACAGAAAGCCTTTTACTGTGCAAAGAAACACACGCAAAACAAACAAGCAAGCCCACAAACAACCACAAAGCAAGCAGACAAACCAGACAGTCTAATAGAAAGACAGACACGCACAAACACACACACAAACACATGCATGCACACGCATACACACACAATCACACACGTGCATGCCAGCACACACACACACACACACACACACACACACACACACACACACACACACACACACACACACACACACACACACACACACACACACACACACACACACACACACACACACACACCGGTTAACAGGAAATCCACAAACAGAGAGCTTGTCCTCAGTGAGTTCAGTGTTTTCACCATACCATGTTGATAGATGTAGTGCCTCTAGGCACCAATGTTACATTGTGAACTACTTTTAAAATGGGCAATTTACTAAAAATGCCAACGTCTGAGAGAGTATTGTTCAGTATACAGACAGCTTGAAATAACACCATTAAATTATGGTTACATTATTTTTTTTAAACAAACTCGACGTAGCACAGTTTAAAGACATCAACGTTGAACCGTTCAAGGGACCAATCCAACATGTCAATGATACCATAACATGTTTCCACTCCTGCTCATTTAACGCACAGATGGCTGGCTGGTTTTGTCACATTCCCACAATCTAGTTCAATCCTGAAATATCAGATCCACCATTTCCTGTTTTGTACCTCACTACTTCCCTATCATATGTGGAAACGCAGCGTACAACGGAAGTAAGACAGGTGCAAAATACTATTTCATGGTATCTTGAACATGGATGGATGTTGATTGCAAATGTAGTGCTTTTCTCTGGAATCTACATTTTATGTGGAGCCTTTTCGTCGCACAGAGGAGGAAGATCACAGCTGAGATCGTGTGAACTTGTGCACCAGATGATATCATTTTATATTTGACAAAACACTGTTAAAGGTTGAACATTTGACCTTGGGTGTCTTGAAAGGCGCCTCTAAATTAAATGTATTATTATTATTATTATTATTATTATTATTTGATGTGAATGTATGCAAACACCTATGGATCATTACAATGAGGAAAAAATATTTGAAAAACGTATTGTTTAACAGGAATAATAAAAAAAATGTTGTGCAAATGGTTTAAAAAATGCTTGGGGAACAGAGTGTCTCCAGGGTAACTGCCTAAATCGAGTGGACTATTTTAGCACGTCTGCTACCTACAAACTGCTTTCACCACAGAGGCAACACTGCCTTGTTTGTTTTTTTCTTCTTTTTTTTTTCCGTCTTTACAACAATTCAAATCAGGGGAATTGCAGAAAACTACTTCCAGGGGGATTTCACAAACAAAGCTGATTCTTTTTTCGGTTAGCAGCAGAACACTGTGGAATAAAACCGAGGAGGCAGCACTTTGGAAGTCCAGCAACGACCCAACGCAAGGGTACATTGAAAGTTCGGCAGACTTTGGTGTCGAGGTACAGGCTTAATGTGGAGCCCGTTCCTGTGTAAACGGATTACAAAGGGTCGTCCGAGCTTTATCTTAATCGGGACTGGGGCCGAAGCTTGAGGTCACCACTCGACAGAAGAATGCTTTTCCTTTATTTTTCCACTTGCTTAAGCTTTCTGACAAAGTGAAACAGTTCTCAGTAAGCCACTGGCTTTCACTTTGGCTTGCTTTGTTAATCAACCATGTCATTGTTTTTAATTGGATGATTCATTCAGTCTAATTCGGTTAGCAATTACGGCTGTGCTACTCCACTCCTCCCTCACTATTGGGGTTCGAAAGTCAAATACATCTCCCTCTGTTTCTTTTGATAGTGTTTTTTTTTTTGTTTTTTTCTGTGATTGGTTGTTGAAAACATGAAAGACAAGGCTGAATGTTTGGGAGCGCTTTTCTTGACCTCTGAACTGCTTGAGTACCGGAAGGCCTCAGGTAGGTTATTGAATGAGCTTGTCCCTATAGACCAAGGATGTAATGCGAGCAGATGTGTACATAAACCTCATCACAATACAAGAGAAACCAGACTAGCCGAAGGAACCAATAGAAACACAGACACGCAGACAGAATTCTGACCCAGATGGAACCCTGTTTATGCAATGAATAGGATCATTTTGGAATTCTGCTTGGGTCTCGGTCCAAGAAAAATTCCATCGGGCAAAAAACATGAATCAGCCATTCACTGTCACGCTTAATACGTTTCCTTTGATCCCTGCTTTGGTAGAAACTAGTATTTACATCCAACTTCTCTGAACGTTATTTACTCCTCAGCTTTATTTCAATGAGAACAATTTATGGATCAATGCCATGTGGTCTGGGAGTCCGTTTAAAAGAGAACAAAGTCGAATTTGTTTGTCGGAAAAGTAATCTTACTCAAACAAACAAAAACAAATAATGTATATTCGTAGAGAGAGTGAGATCGAGAGTGAGATAGAGCGCGAGAGTGGGGATGAGAGCGAGAGTGGGAATGAGAGGGAGACTGCTTGATATTCAACCAATTTCTTTCGCACTGGTCCTTTATAGTCTGTCAAATATAAATTGCT
This sequence comes from Gadus macrocephalus, assembly GCF_031168955.1. NCBI lineage: Eukaryota > Metazoa > Chordata > Actinopteri > Gadiformes > Gadidae > Gadus > Gadus macrocephalus. The sequence continues at coordinate 20,571,123 of NC_082401.1, read as the reverse complement.
TAATTATACATTCCGTTTTTCAGTAGACAGGTGCAATTTGTGCTCTAAATCAAATTAATGATTTGAAGAGAAACTTCTTCTTTCAAAACACTGTTGAATACTTCATCATCATTTTAAAAGTTAGAACACTGTACACACTCTGTCCAACTTCTCAATCAGCATGAAGCATAATACAATGTTTATTTTCTCAAGACAATGTCTTTTACTTCATTGTCATTTAAAAGTTAGCACAGTGTTTACACTTTGGTCCAACTTCTTCTTCAGCTGCTTGCCTTTGCCTTTTGTGCCACTATTTTCCACTATAACCTATGTTTCGGTTGTCTGTTCTATCGGGTCACTTAAACCCAAACGAGTAACTGTTAGAGGTGGGATGAAGACATGGAAATGGGGTGAAAGAAAAAGTAAGGGTTTCAAGCCTTAAGAGAGGGAAATGGATCACGTTTAACACAAAGGCTAATTTTAGCTCCATCTGCCTGTTCCCCTCCACTACCAACAGAGAGCGTCTACGAATGAAAGCTTACACCTAATCACCTGAGCTCCGGAGAACTGAGGACTGAATAATAGGGTTTCACACAACAAATGGATGATGAAGAGTTGACAAATGGTTGTCACACTCCCCAGAGTGCATCCCACATGCCTCGCAATAACAGCGGTTAAGCATAAAGAGGAACACACACACACACACACACACACACACACACACACACACACACACACACACACACACACACACACACACACACACACACACACACACACAGACACACAAACAGAAATCAATCCTCTAGCACTGCACAGCTCTTTTCTCAGCAAAACAACACAAATGAGACTTGTTTGTCCCACCTTATTGATTTCCTCTTGCAAATGAGGAAGATTTCTAAATCGGCATTGAGAGATAGATCAGACGCGTGGGATACAATCTACTACGCCCGGATCAGAAATAGAGACACGCTCATTTGTGTACCGTCTGAGGTCCTCCTGTCTGTGGTGTCTGACATGTTTTTTTTTCTGATTTGGACCGTGTGAGTGGACATGTACGCCTCCCTAATAAAGGTCAAGACCATTTGCGGCAGCAGGTAGAGTCTGGCAGCAGCAGACACTTTGACGCATTAAAGCTCTAAAACATGTGGGGATGTTGGTGTATTTTTGGGATAAATACCCTATTACTAACCTTACAGACGGATGCAGCAAGAGAGAGCACTCAATGTTAAGATGTGCTATTCAGGCAATGGATCATTGATATATATATTTCCTTTTTGGTTAACAATTTACAATAAGGATACATTTGTTATTCATTATTAACCATAAATTAACATTGGTTAATGAAGGAATAAGCATTGTTGAATGCCGGCAGCATAGGTGGTAGGGTTAGGGTTAACCCTAAACCCTATAAAATAATGAATATCAATACCTTAGTTGACATGAAAACCATTCTTAAGCATGAACACCATTAGTTAATGGTTACGAGACCATTAGTTCAATGTAAAGCTCAATTCTGCATTAACTAATATTAATTAATGTTCCCATATTTTCAAGTGTCTTTTTCACATACAAATCAGATTAAGCTTACTTTATTGTCTGCATCGTACAAACATCAAACCAATAAAAACAGCAGCAACAAAAACTATTGACAACAAATGCAATGAATTGTAATGAGTCCGGGCGCGATCTAAGACATTTTATCTCTTTTTCTTCTGCATGTGTCCGTTGACTCACCCTTCATCCTGTGAAAGAGAGAAAGTGAGACGAATCGGCTGAACCGAGTCACTTTCTAAAGCAATGCCAAAGGGTAATTGATCGTTGAAGTCGTCGAAACGATGGCCATACACAGGCCACAGATCACGCATCTCCCTCTCATGTCTTTCCTACAGGAGCTTGTTAGCGTTTTTTTTTCCCTCTCACGTTATTAATTAACCTTTTTTAATCACCTGTCGGCAATTTGAACTTGTAGAAATATCTTTAATTAAATTCAGTGTTTCAGCAAAAGAACATGCATGAATTTCCAACATAGAATGTCATAATCAAAGCACAAACTTAAATAACCTCATCAACACGACATTATTCATACCTTATCTAAGCGACCAATACATTAAAATAAATGGAACTATAAATGATGCATCTACAATTAACGAAGGGCCCATTAAACAAAAATATTAGAGCAACAATATAACAGTTTAATCTATTTCAAATAAATACTAACAAAAATAGATGTAAAAGTCAATGGACAGCAGAAAGTAGGCTCCAAAGCAAACAAATGTTTGAAAGCAGGTGGGTTTACTTCTTACATCTTTACAGCTATTATCACCCTCATTCCAGATAATTGTCAGAAGCTTTCAGTTTATGAAATGTGAATACTATCACGTCAGCCAGTGGGGACGTGTAGCACGGCACGGTGAAAAATGTCCTCATGAATACTTTTGATAGCAGTTTTTAGAGTGCTGTTCATTAAGAATTGAAAAGGGAAAAGTATTGATTGGTATGGTTAGTATTGATTGTTACAGACACTGAAGGATTGATGGCGGTGTGTGTGTGTGTGTGTGTGTGTGTGTGTGTGTGTGTGTGTGTGTGTGTGTGTGTGTGTGTGTGTGTGTGTGTGTGTGTGTGTGAAGGGGGGGGCAGGGGGGCATGGCGAGTGAAGTGTTGAAGGTCTTAGGCTTGCTACAGAGAGCCCATTGGAGGAGGCGGGGCCATGCAGAGTGAAGGTGGGTGGAAGTGAATACATCAGCCTGATGTGGATGGAGAGTGCTCTCCTCGGTTTGTCTTGGTGATCAATCCTAACCCGATGAGAGAGAGAGAGAGAGAGAGAGAGAGAGGGCGAGAGAGGGAGAGAGAGAGAGAGAGAGAGAGAGAGAGGGTGAAGAGAGAGGGTGAAGAGAGAGAGAGGGAGAGAGAGGGTGAAGGGAGAGAGAGGGTGAAGAGAGAGAGAGGGTGAGAGAGAGAGAGAGAGAGAGAGAAGGTGGAGAGAGAGAGAGAGAGAGAGAGAGAGAGAGAGAGAGAGAGAGAGAGAGAGAGAGAGAGAGAGGGTGAAGAGAGAGAGAGAGAGAGAGAGAGGGTGAAGAGAGAGGGTGAAGAGAGAGAGAGGGAGAGAGAGGGTGAAGGGAGAGAGAGGGTGAAGAGAGAGAGAGGGTGAGAGAGAGAGAGAGAGAGAGAGAGAAGGTGGAGAGAGAGAGAGAGAGAGAGAGAGAGAGAGAGAGAGAGAGAGAGAGAGAGAGAGGGTGAAGAGAGAGAGAGGGTGAGAGAGAGAGAGAGAGAGAGAGAGAGAGAGAGAGAGAGAGAGAGTGAGAGAGAAGGTGGAGAGAGAGAGAGAGAGAGAGAGAGAGAGAGAGAGAGAGAGAGAGAGAGAGAGAGAGGGAGACAGAGAGAGAGAGCAATAGGCTTAATTATTCCACGCTAGAGCCCCTCGGTGTGCCCAGCAGTAGCTGTGTGCCATCAGCAATGCATTTAATTAGGCAAAGTCGCATCGTCGTGTTATTAGATGATAAATAATTACGCCATATACTATAACCCTAATTGTTTTGTCAACATTGCTTAATTACTTTTAGATCACTAACAGGGTTTGCAGTTGGAAACTAAGAATTCATGCTTTTGTTAGTGCCTCGTGTCAGGCCCGTCAGCTGTCCAACGCTGACAACCATCGCAGCGTGACTTATTGATATGAACACGCTTTATTGTATTACTTTCATAATGAGCAAAAGTGCACTTCAACAATTGTAAGCTGTCACCAATCCTTACGCGGTCAATGTGGCTGTTTGTTTTGTATTTGTCCTTTTTTTGGTCACGCATAGTCCACTCTGAGTGTAAGTAAGTCGCCCTAGTTGTTTAAATTGTGTGGAAATAAGCTCTTTACATGTAATTACAACAACAATTATCCTGTTCAATGGTTTATTATGGGCTCCACCGGCAACATATTAGGCAGATTATGAAAAGGTAGAAATACATGAATGCCAATGAGATTTTAAAGCTTATACCGTAGGGGCGGCTGGCTGTATTTGCAACCACTAATTATGCATAGATTAACACCCAAGGTCAACAGCAGTATCGCTATGATTTTTGTCTAGGTTCTTGTAATAGGCAAACAGGGGGTTCACTTCTCGTTTTAAGTATTTTGTTTACTGTGTTTTGTAATTAATCATGGTGCTGAAAAGCCTAAAAGATTTATGACTTAAAATAAGAGGTTAAATGTAGTGCTGCACTAACAACAGTTGTTGCTTTGATGCCTCCCTCAACTTCTTTTATCGTCTTTTTTTTTTTGTCTTTCTGCTTTATCTTTTTAAGACAGGAGCTCAAGCTACTTGATGAGAGAAATGTAGAGGCAAGGTACTTTCAATTGTGAGTGGAATTGGGGTGAAAAAGATAGAAACCCTGGGTGTGCCTGTGTAATTCCTTTCATATTGACACGCTTCTTTGGCTTGGGATCAGAAACACATCAAATTACAGTATACACACACACACACAAACACACACACACACAGACACACACACACACACACACACACACACACACACACACACACACACACACACACACACACACACACACACACACACACACACACACACACACACACACACACACATACATACACACACTCACCCACACTCACACACAAAACACACACAGACACACATGGAATACACATCTGGTTATAACACTCAACAAAACAACACTTCCAAGAAGGAAAGTAAACCAACACAACCAACACATTCCTGCTAGAATGAATGTTTACACTTTTTTTTTTATCATTGTCATGTGTTCAGGCCTAATTTTATTGTATACCGAAATAAACCCAATGGACAGGAGACAACACGTTATATATATATTATCCTACTTATTTTAATTTCAATGTGTAATAAACAGCGGTTGCTGAGTGCTGACGAGTTAACTAGTCAACATCTGCACTGGAGGTGTGAGTCAAACAAGTCAACGCAAAGGAGGGAACACACCGTCACACCGCAGAGAGGTGAACCATTTAAGCATCTACTTATGGCTGCCTGTGTTGTTGACAGATGCACTGTGGTACAGTTTTATTATTCAATTTATTTTTTTACAAAACACCTCACCAATTATTTCTGAAAACATATGTTGTGAGCTAGCATCATGCCACGGATTCTTTGGCAGCCAAACATATGTACGTTTGGGTAAAAGGTTTGGCACCACTCATGGAATATCCCAGGCATGCCTCGGGGTAAGCCTTGGGTGAGGAGGATTGCTGCCCGTTTATGAATATGAAAAATATTACAACTCTGGTAAAGGTCTTTGTGGTTGGTGGAGGATTCACTTTTTTTAACAGTAGGGATGTCGCTGCTTAATATTGTGCTGATTCTTTCAAAGGTCAAGAGTTGGAGGTAAAGGTCACGCATCGTGCATACTTCACCGTGGAAGGTGATGTAAAGTTGTGTTTAAATATTGCCCTCCTTTGTACGAGGGGATTATGTGAACATAAAAAAACCAAGGAATTGAGATGCCCCTGTTTCACAAAAGTATTGTTTTTTGATGAGAAATGAGAAGGCACATAGTAAATATAGTAAGTCAATTATGTAATATTATTACATCTTGTCTCCAACTGTATTCATATGGCAATGGCTTTAAAAAGTTCAATTTTATTAAAGTTTTCACACAAGTGTACACTATAATATTTGGATTGGCCACAATGCAAATAGCACACACAACACCAAACAAACACCCTGTCCAATTAAGGGGCGGACTACTTTAGCCGCTAGGGTAGACCAATAATTTTACGGTTCGATCCCTGATGTCCCCAGACTAATTGTTATCATTCCTGAGCAGGGTTCATAAATCCATACCTGTTGCTTAATAACTTGGGCTTTTATTAACCATGAATTGATTTGGATAAAAGCCTTTGTCCTGAATAAAAAAAAAAAGATTTGTTTGGACCCCCAGTGCCGGTCGTACTCAGTGCAGTGAATAATAACCTGCGTTATGTGCAGGAGGAAAGCTAGAAATACCACCTTCCAGCAGGCTACATTAAAACATATTGCATTGTTCCCATTTTCAGAAGAAAAATCCCGGTCTTTGTTTTCACGTATTATTGTATTATACATCCCTCCCTAATCCATCACTGGTACTGTGCCGTTGACACTCACATATACAATTAACTTTAGCGCCCTTGGAAGTTTACAACATTACGACTCATAATGTGGGTAAATGATTAGTTTGGCACCAGGAACCAGCCAACCACTATTTTGATTTCTATAGTTCAAACACTGTTAACTTACAAGTGATGGTGTCCTTGCTAATGGGTAATACGGGCAAAACCTACTCACTGAAACCTTAGTTTGATGAAGTTCATTCATCTTTTCCTGCCAGCACTCCTTTTTTAATTTCACTGCTCCCTGACTACACTAACACGGTTCATGACCTAAACCTAGCAGTTAGCTTTCTTTCTTTCATTCTTTCTTTCGTTCTCGCTCTCTCTCGCTCTCTTGCTCGTTCTCTCTCTTGCTCTCTCTTTCTCTCTCTCTCTCTCTCTGTCCCCACCAGTGAAATGTCAAGGTTTGACATTTTTATTGCACGCTTGAACAATTTCGAACGCACACAGATTTTTTCTGTCTGTCTGTCTGTCTCCATCTGTATGTGTGTGTGTATGTGTGTGTGTTTGTGTGTATGTGTATGTGTATGTGTGAGTGTGTGTGGGTGTCTGTGTTTTGTGTGTGTATGCACCTCTCTCTCACAATATCTCCTTGCATAGTTTATCTCTATGTAAATCTATTTTCTGCTTTGGAAATAACTTTCCAAGAAATGACGTAACATAAAATATCTATACTAGCTACAAGCACTAATATACTGAAGTCTTTGAATGGAGATATGGGTTTAAAAGCAATACCCAAAGCAACCAGTTGATCACACCATTTATCACACCATTTATCCCCTGGCCTCTTTACCTCTGGGAGCTGGAACCTAGCTAGGAGAACCAGACTCCACTTTGAACGCAGGTCTCTGGGGCTGGGGGGCAACAGCTGCACGTATTGCGTTTTCATTGTATCTACTGTATATATCCCTTGATACGATAATGCATGCTTGAATTGCATGCACTGTTTGCATCCAAAAGACCCAGACCAAACCTTGTAACTGAGACTGAGAATGTTGCAGCTGCAACATACATGTCCGTTTTACACACAAGAAAACAAAACAAAAAATATATCTATACATATACCTCTGATTGTGTCTCTCAGACCAAACATGTGCAGAATTGTTTTTTACTTTTACCTTCTGATAAGACACGCACAAAAAAAAGCTTAACAGAAGAAACATCTTTGAAATGACTGCAGAAATAGCCCATTGTTTTGTTGGAGCTGTCTGTTGACCACTGCCTCTTTATGATGAATGATGCAGAACAACATGATTGGAGGCATTCTTGTATGAATACTAGCTGACATGATGGACAGGAGGACATTTGATAATATGTGCTGCAGAAGCCAACAGTGGGAGTTTGTAATAACTGGGAATTTGCAGTTGCTGATTACCCACTTCAGAAAATAAGCTTAGTAGGACAGGTCAGGTAATAAATATTGCTTGAATGTTATTCTGCAAAACTGGGCAAACGTTAAGTAAAAATAAACAATTAAGACGATAAAAGACAGGTGAAAAGATACACAAAGAAAAATAAGCTAAAACAAACAACTTTTAACAAATAATAAAAGAATGAATTACACACTTGTCTTCCTTAATTTTGACAAGCCTCACTGAAATGAATTGAAGGGCTTTTTCTTTCCTATCTGCTTCCAAATCGAGCCATATCCTAGCCTGCATCCTCCGGAATAATTTGCCCATCATATCATTTTTTTCAAAATAAAACATCTGTTTGGCGACAGCACAGGTGGCCGGCTCCTCTTGCACACACAGCACCTTCCATGCAGCCACATCTGCTGTTAGATATAGGGCCAAATAAAATAAAACAAAAGTAGAATGAGGTCAGAAAACACCAACCCAAAACGAAAACCCAGCATTGCACTTGGAAAGCAGCTTTCTTATAATAAGAGCCTTTAAACATAGAATTTATCATAATCCAGGCCTGATATCTTCAACGTATTCAAGTGCGAGGCGACGTGATATAACGTCGAAGAGATGCTTAACGCATACCATTTTTTGTTCAGGTGTCTTAAAAAGAAACTTTTTCTCACACCCACTTTCACAGAAATGCGATTAATAAGAGGGCGTTCTAAGCTGGTTTGCGATTTCAGCAGATGGTCTCGTTGAAACCCTGGAGAACCACTTTAAAGATGCAATTGTTAAGAACATCACCTGACACCAAAAATGCCCAATTCAACAACAAATAAATTAACAATAGAGACACCTTTTGATAGCAATGAATTCTTACACCTCGGGTGCAGGAGACGACTGTGACGTCTATTTTGGGGACATTGCAGCAATTTACTGCACATAAAGAATCCCTGGGCGGGAACGCCAGGAAGATGTCAATTCTGATACAAAGCACATTCCTGCAAGAAGGTGTCATGGTGATAACAATAGGTCTGTTGTATTCCAACAACGTTGTTTTCTTCTCTTCTAAGAGTCTGTTACACTTGACAGACATTGTCCAAAATCTCATTGGTCGGATTAGGAGTCTAACTTCCATTGACGGCTATCAGGTTCTGCTTGCGTTGTACAAGAAGGACTGCCAGAGATGCCGTCAGTGTCTCTGGGTAATCAATGGAGAAATGAAAGGGTTATTCAAAGGCCTTGACGTTGGCTGGTACAAACCGTGAAGGGTCTCATTTAATTCTATGAATAGGCTGTCTGGACCACAAGCCATAAACACATCATTATACTTATTTTGTTTTCACTCTGAGGACACAGACAATATCCACACATGTGATTGTTAAGCCACGTCCGTAGCCCATACATAATTCTCTATGCTTTGTATGTTGTACCTTCCCATGTACATGATTCCATTCGACTTTTGAATTAATGGTTTTGGAAAGGTTTCTTCAATGACAAATAAAACTAATAATTTTGTTATACTTTTGTCACTTACTTTCATACTTTCTCCAGACAGCTCACCTTATGATCTGAATAGACCATTCTCAAACTCCATCATCTGCTTTAGTATCGTTGTATATGGCAACTGTTGAGATGAGTCAACGATATATTTGACATCTATCCAACATCTTGATTCCCACCATGAGATGTATTGGCGATTATATGGCATATTGAAGATGATTGACAACTATCTGGAGGATGGGAATCTTTAGGAAAAACTCATAGCATTGGATAACTATATTGTCATTGTCTTTCAAGAAAACACTTGAAGGGTAATGCATAAGTAGAAATTCATTTAAAATACATGTTTAAAGGGCCTCAAATGTTTTTTACAAAAAAACTCAAAATTACTGATGAAGAAAGTCATGGCATTGTGCACATTGTGCATTTTTTATTTCAATAAGCCTATGGAATATCCAAAATAATATTAAATTGACCTTGCTTGGATATTACTTTGACTTGTTCTTGCAATTACAGCCTATCCTTTCCTAAAGATAGTATGCTCATGTCAGCACTATTTTCATAATAAGAAAGTGTTGATCGTTTTCACCAATCTAACAATCCAGGTTGCAAAATCCCCCTTCTTTATGTATATGAGATAATCCTTACACTGCTTGATACTTCCATCCCTTTCTTATTCCTTCTCCCGCAACACTTATCTTCCATTAGTGTAGTTTGAAGAGTATGTAGTAATTCAAGATGCAAATTGATGCAGCAGGCCTGTTTCACAAATTAAAAAAGGCCCATCTAACTTGTTCATATGAACATGCTGGTCAATAGTGTATGCTTGGCTATCCTCATTCACCACTCAAACCAAACTGCTCAAAACAAAAGCAATACTCTGGAAACAGAGGCAGGACATCGCATCCTTGAAGAAATCTGTATTTAAAAAGAAAATAATCAACAAAGCCGATTTTAGATGTGAATCAATACAAAGAAAATCAAAGTTTTTGTCCTATCCATTTCTAAAGCCCACAACCTTTCTTACGCCTTCCTTTCACACAGTCTCCCATGAAAAAATGATCTTCTTAACGAAAGCATCTGACTCTTGACGGAAACAGAAACAGACCAGTCAACGTACTCCAAGAAAGACAAGGTGAGTGCAAAGCGCTAAGTGAGGACTGCTTCTCCTTTTCGGGCTATTCTTGATGTGCATCCTGAACTACGCACCAAGGCACAGATCCTTGATGAGAGACATTATACACTTCAAGAATGAATTATGAAGGGTGGATGCACTATAGCTTTTTTTATTTTATTGTTAAAAAGCCAAAGCCAGTATAGATGAAACTTTTTCCGAACCAATTCAAAAATGTATCTGCCGCGATGGTACTGATGACAGATTGTTAACCATGCAGCATTTCTTTGTTCTAAACATATATGCTTCTGAGGCTGAAGGCGTTGGGTGATATGAATAGTTGTTAATCATAAATCATAATTTCAAAGAAATATATGCCAAAGATTCCTTCACAAATACTGACGAGAAAAAAATGTATACCAGTGTATGGAACACAACCTTTCAGGAGAATTGCAGGAAACAGACATTTCAGACGTTAATTTCCTGTGATGTCTACCTTCCTCTATCGCATATACTCTAAATGTATTTTGGCGTCTCTCATTTATGTCATCCAGTCAGTTCCAAACTTTTCATAATTTTCACCAATTTCCATATTGTTATTTTGTTTATGAACACTTTGTATGGAAATTTTCATAATAAATGAATTGTTGAAATCAATGGACTAGACCAGGAATTTGCAGAATTTATTAAATGGGTGAAGACAATATTTCGTTGCATTTCAAGCGTGCCATTAATCCTTAAACTGCAGGAATAGTTTATCTTTAAATTAGACAAGTGATTGGATGAATGGTTATACGTTGAGGTGACCTTCTTGGCATCAAATGCTTCTGTAAGAGGAATTCATTTATAGATAAAATACCATTTTCAAAACCTCCTGCTCGGGCTCAAAGCAATTTAACACCCTGCTAGCAGCAATTAATGAGACCAGAATCAATTTTGTTCTATATTCACCATTAACATTTCAATTTAAACTCTTACTTTCCCACACAGAATGGTTATGGCATGACAAATTAGTTTGGTTTACCACTAGATTTGTTATGCAGGAATGAGGGAATAGAAATACAAAATTACAGTGCAACTGAGACTGAGAGACCGGAGAAATATAAAGAGCGAAACTTCTTTCAAAAGGCAATTCTTATTTTATTAAACATATAATAATAGTATACTTATACAATTATATCCATACAAAACCAGTCCTTTAAATAAACACAATATCAACATGAGTACAAAAAAGGTCTGAGTCTTCCAGGTTGTTTATAACTTGCTGTCAAGGACACTTTAATTGGAAAAAAAACAAGTTTTCAGACACTACTCTTGTCATTTCCTACCGTAAGTGTTTGTTAAACACTTGATAAAAGAAAATACGCTTGTTGGAAAGCCTATGCAGCTCACAAAAGTATTTTTTCATCTTCTGCTTAAATGATCTTCAAATTGCCATCAAGCAGTTACAAACCACGGCATACGCATTTGATTAGAAACAAAGAGCGACAGGGAATCCATACTGTCACAAATTTGTGACACATTCCAGTGTCACTGGACTTTGCAATGTAATCGACTCAATTTGACTGTGAATTCATCTTGCTTATTTCTGCTACATGGCTGTCCATCCATATCTACCTTGGGGAATAAAAGAGAAAGAGAATAAGAACAACACACAAAGAAACTCAAAACAAACTCTCCAATTTTCTGATGAAAAAGTATCCGTTTCCAATCCACCCCACGCCCTCCATTCAAAGAAGAAACAAATCCATAGAGCGTATTATAACAACCCAGCAGCATCTAACACAGGACTGACTGAAACAGACATAAATGAAGTAAAATATATAAAATCATAGTATATCATATGGAAGCTAATTTAACACAATCACATTTTTTCTTTAAGGAAATAAAAACAAGGGGGAAAAAACATCTTTGTTGTGTGCGAGAGGTCAGACAGCAGGTGCTACTGTACACGTTGCTAGATTATCCTATTCTTCACTTGCTATGGGTCGGGCCTGCCAACAGTCTTTCAGGACAGGAGCAGCCGACAGAAAAGCAATCGGAAAAAAAAAGGGTAAGTCGCTTCCATCGACCTGGCACTCCTTCCTCAATGCGTAAATGCATCTATTCACCACACACATTTCCCCGTGTGGCTTGAAACCGCTCCTTCTGAAAAGAATGACAAGAATTGAAATTGATTGGCCCGAGTGTGATTTGGACGTTGGACATCTCTGCGGTGCAGAATCTTCTAAATGCTGTGTATTTGTTGGGCTCCGTCCTCCAAAGGCCATTTGGGTGGCGTGTCGTTTTTAGACTGCATGCCTCATCCTGGACCACTGCGGCCACGTCCCAGCCAACCCCAGCTGATGTGTTTTCGCCTCTGAAATGCCCACACAAACCTTTGGCAGCGTTCATAGGTTTCAATCACCTGGCCCCCCCGAGGACTTCCGGTGAACCTGAAGGACACCGATCCACACCGTCTGTGTCGCCCCCGCGGCCCAAATCCTCACCTGCAGATGCCTCCTGTCGCCTGTTGGCAGCACCGGCTTCGGTTGGTCAGGCGCGCGCACACACGCGCACACACACACACACACACACACGCACACGCACACCGATGTCACCGGCTAAATTACCTGTTCTACTGAGAATCTACGTCACAAAGCAGTTGTTGGTATAGAGGGGGCGACGGCACTGGACATCGGAGATGTCACCCCTGCACCACCACCCCCCCCCCTCCCTCCCTCCCCTCATTCTGTTCCTCCCCCTCACGTTATACCGTCAAAAACGGTCCATCCGTCTAATTTCTTCCTGCCGAGAAAGTCTGCGGACGTGTTTCCCTCGGTGGGGTTTCAAAGTCGGGTCATTTCCAGAGGAGGAAGAGAGCTGAGCGGTGAGTCTGAGAGAGGGGGGGGGGGGTGTCCCGGAGGCAGAGCGCTTGATGGCGGTGCCCGCTGGCGTGAGTCCCCCGCCCCCCGTCATATGTAGTACTCCTTCATGTTGTCCCTGACGCCGGCGCCGTGGAGGTGCAGCTCGGTGCGGTAGGCCGTCTCCAGGGCCTGGCGGTTCTCCTTCTCCTGGAGGCTCCTCCGCTCCGCCCGCTGCTGGTACAGGAAGCGGCTGAGCACCGCCAGCGCGCACAGCGCCACGAAGACCGCCGCCGTCACCACACCTGGGAGTGGGGGGGAGTCACAGCGTGAGATGTGTATGGATGTAATGTATACACATATGGACGTGGCAATGTTTAAACCTGCGCTGTATCACTTTTCTACTGTGGTTGCTTTCAACTCCATTAAAAAAGTTCTCGACTAGAACGTTTCTCAACTATAAAAACGCGCCCATCCATGAGTCAATCCACCCAGGGAATTGCTCTCGGTGCATGGGTTTTATTCTGGTCCACTTTTGCCCCAATTCCCCACCGTGGGAAAATCGTATAGAGCTGTATCTGTAGCTTCAGCTCAATCCACTAGCCACTTCTAATGAAAAAAATAACGTACACAGGTCTAAAACACAGGTTTTACCCAGTGTTTGTATTTGGTTGAAAAAGAAATGTATCTGTGTGAAAAGGATGTCAAATCATTCAGATGTACTGCTGAGAAGCCGTTTGGGTGTAACTTAACCAACTGAAAATACCGTGATTTGATTTCACCGTGCGCATTCATGTGTGGCTTGTGTTGAAAACAAAACACTAAGCCTGTCTCCCTAGCTCGACCTATCGGCGACTACTTGACACACACCTCAGCCCAGAAGGACAAACTCATTGCCAAACCACTGGGAGGAAAGCGAGTCTTTGTGTACATCTGGGTGGGCGACCAAGAAAAGGGGTTGTGCAGAGGTCTCTAAAGCAGTGACTTGGATCTTGTGGATGCGTGCTGGATGCAAAAAGCGTATTTTGGTAGGGAAAGCGGTTTGGTACCTGAGCAGCAAACAGAGCCTTGACGCAGCACTTATTGCCCACACACATAACCCTTTTATCTCCCACGCAATAATGTCGATATTATACTTAATCCTCCCTTCAATCTGAACTGTGCACTCGCATATCCACACACTCTCATCTCTCGTCGGCCACAACCAACCAAGTCATACAGGGACGCCTCCTCCATACGGCTTGAGATAACACCTTTATTGATCCGCGCTGGGGAAATGAAGATCAAAGTAAATCAGCGAGCGGCGGCGTGAGCGTATGGCCGCCGCTGAGGAACAAGGGGGGCGCGGACCCTGCGTTCTCAGGAGGGGCCGCAATGAGGGGGGCAGGAGTCTGTTCCCCAGCAGTGTGTTTTGTCACGCTTCAGAGATCTTCAATCATCGAGTCGTTCGTGTGGCTTTGGAGAAAGGAGGGCGGCGGCCGACCGATCGCCCTTGCTCTCGTTTCCGTATGCTTCCCCTGACCACAGGCCCCTGACCAGAACCTCCTGACCGTAACTAAAGCTCACTGGACTACATCACGGTACAGCAGGGTGCAGAATAAGTATCGGCCTAGTTCACCGCTCGATTTTCGCTGTCCCCTCATGACGTGACACACTTTTCCCTCGCCCACCCCCCCCCCCGAGGTCTGTCAAACAGGGCTGTTTATCTTTGTGCACATGTTATCGGGAAAGCACGCTGTGAATGGAATAAGTGGAAAGAGGATGTGCACAGCCGGAGTTCTACGCCAGTTGCAAACGACTGAACTGGCGCTGGGATGGAGAACTTAGTACATGAAAGACCGCCCTGACGGTAATGCAAACAGTGATATCTCAATTGACAGACCTTTATGGGAACGGCAGATTTTAAGCAACAAATCGGTTGATCCATCTGGTTGGTTTTAACCTACATTGTTTTGGAGAATTGCATGGTCAGATGAATAACATTGTTTTATTTTACCTTACTTAAATATCCTTATACCATTCAGCTTAATGTCTGCATGGGATCTTGGTTCAGTTACTACAGACCATTGTTGAGCCTGTAGGGGAGATGGGGGCTGGGGAGTGCATTGCATTTTAATTTGAAGCCTTTGTTGTCTCCTTTTCTGCTCAGGTGTCAGAGGCTGTATACCTTTGTCTTTGAGCAGGGCATTTGGCCAAAGCAACTAATTTGGCATCTTGTCTTGTTTATTGTTTTGGCCTGGGATCACCCCCCGAAGCTCCCCAGCTTGCTTACTCCGCTGATTAATAAATACATGCTCTTCTTTATTGGAACAATGTTGTTTACTTTGAACACACAACTTGTTTGTATCGATGGTAATACTCAGGCTTCTGTGGAACAATCCAGCCAGTGTTCTGATGGTGCCGCCTCATTGGTCTCATATTGGGTCTCTGGTTGCCGTGTCAGAACGGAAATTATACTTGTGGTGAGATGGCAAACACAAAATCACTTTTGCACAACAACATATATTCTACATCACTGAGCTTTATTAAACACAGAAAGACCTTGAGAATGGAGGCGCTATTGAATGGAACTAATGAAAGGGAAAGATGGCCTAACATGTTTCCTACTTCAAGGGGCGGTGAACTCCTTTTTAACCTGATTCAAAGTCTTGTATTATCCGAAACATAGTAATCAATGCCAATTTGTTGCTGCTCCTTAAAAGGCAGTTATTTAGAGAAAACAGGGGTCAAATGGTATGTTTCTGCTACTCTCTGTCCACAGTTTGTGAATGTTCCACTCTGCTCCAAATGCAGGGAGGTCAATATTTTCATAACGTCTAAGTGCCTTTTAGTGTACTCCTAGATGTCAAAGGGTCACATGCGGCAAAGTGTATGTGGATGTGTGGAGCTCCTTGTGTGGCAGTGAAGCTCCACTGATGTGCCACAGCATGTGGTGGCACATTTTATACATAACTAAGCTCATTATAACTCTCATACACAGAATTCTCATACACTACACAAAGTATCACAAAGCTGTTGTGGGTTGTAGCCATGGCGATAACTTGCCCACCTCTTTTCCAGAACTCTCAATGTGCAAAACACCTCTTTTTGTATCTGATAGTGTTCGAATTGGAGCTGAAACAAAGGGGTTCACTGACACTTTCATAAAACATTTTTTGGGAAAGTTGAGTGTGTTCTATTCCACACACACCCCGACCCCAACAACCACCCATTACCTTGAAATCGTCAAATGTGACTCTGAGTCAATTTACAGCATCTTTCTTTGCTTCACAGTGCAAATAACATCCTCTTCATGTGTAATTGCTTGGCCTGACCCCCTCCCCCCCCACACACACACACACACACGCACGCAAACACAAACGCCTGAATAGTACCGCATTATCCTGACTTGACAGACACACAATATTTGGAAGAAAATGTCAGCAAGAGAGAGAGAAAGAGAAAGCGTGAGAGAGAGAGAGAGAGCACATAAGATAGAAAGAGAGAGAAATGGAGAGGGAGAGAAGGAGTGAGAGAGAGGGAGAGAGGCAGTGATAGCCAGAGCTTATTTCACAGGAGACTGATTTTGGCAATTGAGCGCTTTAACAACTCGCCGATCTGAAAACTCACCTCCAATTACTGCCGAGTTACTTTGAGAGGCATTCCTCAATGGTTCCTTGCCTCTGTCAACCGTCTCTGAGAAATGTGGCGTGGCGGCGTTGGGAAACAGGGAGGGGACGACGACGTTAGAAATGGATTCATTCATCAATTATTTTGTTTTGTTTTGGCGATGTTGCAGATCACAGCCCAGAAATAACAACAGACAAACGCGCCACGCTACGGATGATTTGGAGGTTGATTGGTGATAGAGCGTAGAGTCGGAGAGTAAGAATTGTATTTAATGTCTGACTTGGAAAGACATTTTAATCAACTATTTGATGCTCATTGCTTGAGTCCAAAGGCAATGCAAAGTGAACCCTCTTTAATGCTAGTTTATCATCCTTATATTGGACAGGCACCCAAATCAGAAGTGTCCCCAATGACTTGTATGTTAAATGAGTAGCACTATCAGGTAAGTGTTTTAATGCCATATATCTTGATACAAGTAGTCGTTTTCATATCCATATCGATAACCTGTTATTTGGGACTCAACACATTCCTGTTGATAGATCCTAATCTTTCCAGTGTAGCATTAGATCGTCCTACCTGAAACTTTGGAGTCGGCAAGCACACCGCAGTTTGATTCGACCAGCTGGCCGCGCACACTGACCAATGAGCTTCCTCGGTTGAGGAGTGCTGCCTTCAGTGGCGCGATGTGATTGAACTGCACTGAGGAGAGGCAGCCAATGAAACCTTTCAACCCCGCCTGTCTCACCGCTGCGTCGGTGATGTGAAGCCCTGGATCGTAACGATGAGAATGAACACAGAAAGGTTTGGCATGTCTTTATCTTGCTTTTATTGACTTAGCTCGTGATGAATGCGATGCAAAACATTAAAATACAATTAGTTGGTTCTGCACTGGCAGTAATTCAGTAATATGTCAGTATATTTTATTTCTGGTCTGCCTTATCGGACATCAATATGTATCCTCCTAAGTCATTTAGCAGACCAAGTGTATTTTAATAATATGCATCAACAACATTCATTCAATGCAAACATAGTAAGATTGTAGAATTAATTCTTGTGGCTCAGGAAGCCAGCATAATTTGGCTGTGTGTTGATTTCTATCAGTGATTTAGTGCATGATGCTGTATTGAGATATTGACCTTTGCACTTATTTCCACTTATTTCCGAGCTATTTCCAAATAGGAAATGAATGGTGGACGCATGTTTGTTAAAGTACAAGCATCATTTCCCACCTCCAAACTTTACCTGTTAATTAGGAGCATTCGTTTGCTCCTGTCCCCCTGATAAAACAAAATGTGTGCTGTGTGATTTAAGAGAATACATAATAAAATTGGGATGAAATCTATTATTTCCATCATTTTCCCTACGGAGGTAATTAATAAGGGGTAACATGTCTTGCAAAACTTGGATAGATTATGGCCACTATGTTTGCGAGAGTGAGTCTTTCTCGGGCGCAGACGTTCATTTGAACCTAATGAATCCCTGGGAGACATAACCCAAACCAAGGAGGTAAAAAAGCCTGCTTTGATCGCTGGCTTGTACATATCACAGATAAAATAAGAGCTTGTTGGTGTTGTTATTCTGGCGAAGTCAAATGAGCGCAGCACTTTAATATAGAGAGCAGCTTCACAGGGATGGCTATCGCGATGGATCCCAGATAATAGCCCCACAATGCTTTACCCCAATTGAGCTGTGCTTCCGCCCTCTTTGTTTTCAGTTAATGGAGCAGTCAATGGAAGTAGGAACGCCAGCATATTATTGATATTTGTTTGTTAGTTATTTTGCTTTACAGTTTGCTTTACAATTGTTTGTACAGGTTTTTTTTATTATTGTAGAAGGCGCTTTGTGTTTTACTTAAAGCGTTTATAGGATTCTAATGTTTTTTTTCTCTCAAGTATTCAGAGGACAAACTATATTTATCCAGATGTTTACCGTTCTCCAATCACGATTCACCTGCCCATGCAAATGGGAAAACTATTGCTTTGAAATGCAAATGATGTCGTAAATTAGCATAGATTTGCTCATTCCCTGAGCTATTGTGAGCGTCTGTGTTCAACAAATGAGGCGTGATTCACTTAAGAGTTTCATTTAGCTTGTGATTAATACATAAAGTAATAACGTGAAGCGCACAACAATCCACGATTGGGGGAGCTAGCAAAGTGGTCGAGGCTGATTAGCTCATAGCAACCGCAAGGAATTTTTAAAAAAGCCCACCAACTCTGTTTTTTGTTTCAACAAACACTGTGCACTGAGCAGCTTCGCCGTTTATTTCTTACACGTCGGTATATATGTGAATGCATTGCTTTAAACATTCAAGGTGCGCTGTATTATAATTACTTGCAGGCTGCCTTTCTGGGCTCATACACAAACAGCAGAACTGTCCCAGAAAATAAGATTGTTTTTATCATAAATGTATGCCGGTCTTGTTTCATTTTCCACCATTACATTTGGTTTAATTTTGTTGTTGAAAGTAATAAACAATGGAAGAATACAACCTTGAAGCATTTCTAAGATATTTTTTCTCATTTCAAAACACAATCACTAAAAAATATGTCAGTTCATTCCTCTCAGGTCCTCACCTGTGACTTTCCCCAAAGTCAGTGATTTGATTGAGATTAACTCTGCGTCGGATGACAGACTGTACCTGAGGTCTGTGTCCTTGTCAATCTGGATGAGTGAGAGGGTGGAAACAAACTGGTAAAAGGCTGTGAAGAGCTTTTTCCCGCCTTCCTCTCTCCCCTTGCATCACGGTTGGCTGCCCAGAGCTCTTTGCTTATTAACATGTTTTTCCATTGCCTGTGCCTGTCCTGTCTGAAGGATATACAGCCATGATTCATTAAGATGTCTCTCTTCTCTGTGATCCCCGGCCTCTAACATGGAAGCGATATTTCTCAAGTCTTTTCATCTTTCTCAACTCAAATGGGATGGTTAAAAAAAATGGGGAAAAGGGTTAGTATGTAGTCCTCTTTAATCCTCTGTGGATTCTCAAAGGGCTTTCAATCGATGCCTCCCATCTCCCACTTCAACACCCTACCACTTCTAAACACGCTCAACCACACCCACAGGAAGCACCTGTTTACTATTTCCCCATGACTATTTACAGCCAATTTCATCCAAAGCAACTTCCTATGAATTTGAGAGGCATGCCGTTAAGTTCAAGGGTACCTTGTTGGAGGGTACCTATAGGAAGCCCTGTGGCAATTGGGATTTGAACCCAGATCCTTGTAGCTGGGGGTCATATACTCTATGTCCAACCCCTCATCTAGCCTGCACCCAATCTGCTGCTGCACCAACATGTTAAGATGTAGCTTTCATACTTCCAATCTGTGTTTCACACACAAAGTGGTGCGAATACATGAAGGACTCACGTGCACGTAAACGTCTCTTCCCTCTCGGTGGATTCGGACCCGATGCAGGTACCCGTCAGCCAGGTTCTGGCGGCTGGCGCAGAAGACGTCCGGCCCTCTGTCCGCGTGGAGCCGGTACCACACCTGCAGAGACCCTGCACCACCGCGGCCATGCCAACGCACGCAGGCGCACAGAAACACACACACACACGCACGCACGCACGCACGCACGCACGCACGCACGCACGCACGCACGCACGCACGCACGCACGCACGCACGCACGCACGCACACACGCACACACACACACACACACACACACGCAAGGACATGCATACACACACACACACACACACACACACACGAAACACACACACAACACACACACACAGGCACAAGAAACACACACACGCATGGGGACACAAACCCACACTGTTTACAAGGCTGTGATTTCCATTCGATTTAACACTGAACAAATCCCCTTTAATGTGTCATACATCACAGTGGGCAAAAACGGAATTGACATTCCATTCGATCTCTCACCTTGCACAATAATCACGATCATATCACGTTATCAATGCAATTCAACCCTGTATCTCCACGTCACGGACGAGCGATATCATACACACGTTCACATCATACAACACTCAGCCCTAAAACTATGGCTACAGATGACAGGCTGGGGGTGGTGGTGGTGGAGGTGGAAGGTACCGTTGGTGGCCAGGATGACGGCGATGTACTGCTGGCTGAAGGTGCCGACGCTCAGCAGCATGGCGGGCCGCTGGGAGGTGAGGAAGCTGAAGGCCACGTTCTCCCTGGCTCGGCTGCTCTCTCTGGACACGCTGGAGGCCTGCGAGCTCCGGTTCTGCATGACCGAGAAGGGCTCCTGGAAGGTGTAGGTGACCGAGGACTCGCTGTCAAAGGACACCGACACCTCTGGAGAGCCGCAACGCAGGGGGAGGGAGAGGAGGAGGGGAGGAGCGGGGGGGGGGGGGTGGGGAGAGAAAGGAGAGGGGGAGGGGAGAAGAGGGGGGGGGGAGGAGGGAGGGAGGGGAAGCAGTTTCTCTCAGTCAGAAGTCAGTTGATTTTTGAGGCTAGTAAACCTCATTAAAAAAATTGACTTTTCCCTGACTATAACCAACAGAGCCCTTTTTTCAATGGTTCAGTCACAGCATACCGTAAACACAGGTCTGGCTGGTAGTTAATTCACAAGGGGTCATTAATCCTCCCTGCCAGATGGGAAGAAGTGTTGAGCTGAGAGCATGGCCTGTGTGTGATGCACGGCACATATGGTTGCTAGGTGACCAACATTAACAGAACTTTTATCTTGTGTAGCACAGATCAGACTTTCCGTTATTGTGAAATTTCGATACAATATCGTAGGGCATTTTCCGCTATTGAAACTATCTCAATTATGAGAGCTGAGATGTGTCAGAGTAAAATTTAATTCAGAGCCTTAAAGGTGCTGTACGATACTTCCTGTATTTTGCTGTACTTCGATAGTGTTAAAGGTCAACAAAACAACAGAGTTGAAGGTCAACAAACTATAGAAATGAAGAGCATTTGGAGACTACGGCTCTGACAAATGCATAATACCGTGAAAACCCTTTACGATGTTGTACGCCAGTGCACCTGTGTATTATTTGGTTACATAATGGCTACAGGTCTGGATATCAGCATAAGGGAGAATCTTCTAGGTTTTGAACTAAATGAACCAATCGTTAATTGTTAAATGCTTGCTGTGTCTAGTGATTTCCTGCTGTTGTCAAGTGACTTATATTGCTATAATGTCCAGAGGTATAACAGAACAATACAGGTCATCACATTCTTGCATGTTCTCCTTGTTCTGGTCCTTTTGATCTTCAGTCTTCAACCCGCTTCACAAACCCACGACTACAGAGGTTCTGGGGGGTAGACGGCACATTTATTTTATTTATTTATTTGACCTTTATTTATCCAGGAAGGTCGCATTGAGATATATTATCTCGTCTTCCAGGGAGTCCTGGTCATATAACCTTGGCAGAATATGAAAGGGGCGGATTTACACCTTGTTTCCTGATTCGTGATATTCGAAGAGAAACAAATTTGTGTGTGTGGATGAAGCTTTTATCAGGGGATTTGTAAGTATTTCTACAGTGGCCTGTCAACGTGGTGTTCATTTTAAAACTTTACTGACACTTTCTCTAAAGAAAGTTGGTGTCCAGACAGAATATTTGAGCTTGTCTTCGCGTTTGGAAATGTTTACCATTTCTTCCCAAGTTTGTGTCCGATGTTATTGAAGAGCTTACAGATCCCCGCCTCCAGCAGCTTGATTGGTCAAAACCAAACATGAAGTAAAAGATAGGGAAACTTCTCGTTCACCAAGATTTGAACTCGTCTGCTATCAGTCTTGACATTTTTCATCTAAAGCGGACAGCCATGGATCAGTTTTCCTGACTTTTTTCCGCCATGGTGATACACACACAAACACATGTACACAAACACACACACACACACACACACACACACACACACACACACACACACACACACACACACACACACACACACACACAAACACATGTACACAAACACACACACACACACACACACACACACACACACACACACACACACACACACACACACACACACACACACACAGGGCTTTACCAATAATCAAACCACGGAAGATATTGATTACGCCGGCGGGACACCCTCTAAGTACTACTGCTATCGCGAATCCAACCCTGGAAGATCGATGACCTTCTCTTCCCAATCGGGAAGCCAAAGTTAATCACATCTTGATACCCTGTTTTACCTGGAAATGTGTCATCATTGCGGTGGGAGAGTAGGAGGGTTATTTCACGGTGGGAAATGCATTGCGCAAGCATGACTTCATTGACACAGGCAACAAATCGGCGCATTGACGCCGAGTGGAGATCAATGCTTCCTAGAAATAATATGATAACAGATAAAACTAAAACAAATATGTAGAAAAAACTTTTCTTAGTCAGCCTCCATGGTGAATTGATTAATTCAAAAATAGACAACCGAAATCATTACAAACTAATTTGGGCGGCTTCTTTTTGTGATCGATTCATGGAGGAATTAATTATGGTGAAAGAGCACAATTCTTAACTTGGCTGAGGAAGATCTCCCTGAGGGTTCTTTGAGATTTGAACTTGTCTGCTCTCAGAGCGAGCGATCAGAGCGTTGAAAACTTCTGTATCGCAGGCATCGTATGTTCTGGATCAAACCGGATTCCGTATCGTCGACAGCCCTGTGGCAGTGCCGATTGTCAGAGAGGCTCAATCAACTGTATGGGGAGGGGGCTTTATTGCAATGGTCATATGTCTCTTTTTGCCAAGCAAGGGCATACGTGATATGTAGGCTAATTGCTAATCAGTCTGTTTTCATAGATCGTTTTCCTCATGGTGGAAACAAAGGATGTTCAGAACAGCCATCAGCTGAACTGAGCAAATATTTATCCAATATATTATTTAAAATAAATAACACAAATAGGATCTATATAAAAAGGTATTTGTACATGTGGAAGGAAGATGGACGTTGAAGACTTTACATTTACATTTAGGGCCTTTGTCAGACGCTTTTATCCAAAGCGAATTACAATTACGAATTGGAAAGTACATTTGTCAGAAGAACAATTGCTAGTTCGACCCATTTCCCATACACAACAAAGATAGCTAGGACAAGATGCTACACGATGCTATGTAGCATTTTTGTGTAGTGCAAGTGCATACATTAAGTGCCAGGACGTACACTAATACAATACAAAACTAATACAATTATCTCACACACACACACACACACACACACCCACACGCATGCTCACACACATACACAAACACAAACATTTCCTTACATGGCTTAAGCAGGTCCACTTTAGGGTCATGAGGGTTCTTTGAGATTCAAGAGATGAGACAGTATGATGAAAACCTCTGGATCACTGAAATCATATGGTCTGGATCATCCCGTATCCACTACCAAACGGCCTATGGGCAAGTCAATACACAGTGAGGGCCATAGACCAGTAATTATTGGTTGTACATCACCTTTGGCGAAGCAGAGGCAGACACTATCTGTAATATGTGTAAGCCTATATGTCTGCCTTTATAGATCCTTCACTGAGTACAGCCTGAACTGAACATGATATTCGTTAAAAAAAGAAGCTAAAAACATCTAATCAGTAGATCTTGTGGCTGTGTGGTTATAGCATGAAGGAAGATCTATGTTGATGAGTTGTATGCTACCGATGAGGATCCCACACAGACGTGTATGAGATGATTTGATTATGGCACACCTCCTTCACAAATATGGAAGTTGTAAAATAAGCGTCAAACACACATGCAAAGAAATACTGAATAGTGAAGATCGGAGCGTGAATCGGAATCTCATGTTTCCCCTTCTTTTCACCCTCTCAGCAGCACCTCCGTGGCTCCGGGCTATCTTTAGACTACAGTATCAGAACATGTTCTCTCCTTAAGAAGATAGGCATGTCAACGCTTTTAGGCAGCAGGCGACACCTTCTTGACAGTTGCTCCAATCCTGTGAGATATCGGAAACTGAGCCGTCAGGTGCCAGGCGTCGAACCAACGCGAATGTTTCAATTCCGATTCTGTTCTTAACATGTCCATCTGACGTGTCACCTCTGTAGATCTCTGCGGGGGGCAGGGTGGGTGGGTGGGGGGGCTGTGAGGACAAGCAGGTCAACGACGGTGTGTGGGTGGTCAAATAAACAACCAAAAGATAATTTCTAGTGTTTGGCCTTCCTGTCTCGACAGACGACGACATGCAATGTTGGCCACGTTTGAAGGGGATTGGTCATGTGACGCCAACGAGGTGCAGGTGAAGGCATGTGTGATAGGGCTGGGCAATATGGACCAAAACTCGAATCTCAATATTTTTTGTTCGAATGAGAATATATGATATTATAACGATATTTTGAACAAAACGGGCAAAGTGTGTAGTTTTAACTCCACGGCACAAGTATTCACCATTAACCATTTATTTAGGTTTAGTTTATTTTTTTTGCTCAACGAAGCACAGCTGTGCTTTAACAACAGATATGTAAGGGATATTGTATAGTTCGCCGGTCATTATCGGGAAAATAAGACCCGACCGGGCAAACAGGACACCGACGCGCAGCGGAGTTGTCATGCTTCGCCCTGAAGGGGCTTATTTTCGATAATGACCGGCGACTTTCTATACATTATCCCGCTTATTACACGGCTACTTGCCTGAACAAAAAAATAACTTCATGGACTGTCTTTTTCCAATTTATTATTAACCAGCATTCATAGTGTTGATCAGCAGAGAATTAGTCCGCCAAAGACGTTGACGTCACTTAGCAACCGAAGACGCTGGAGTTGACAAGTTACCTGACTATTTGCGGAGTGGTACCAAAGACGTCATTAGAGGCAAAAACTCCTTTGTTAATAATGAATTATCAAATATAATTCATTATTAATTTAAAAAGCCAACAGCAGGAAAGGTGTAACCCTAACCATCTTGTAGCTGGAGGCAAGAGAGTATACCAGCTCCAATAGTGCTTGTGTGTGCCCGTGCCGGTGTAAGTACCATATTGGCTCGGCTACCAGATCGGCTCGGGGGCCGTCGTCTGCTGATTACGTCACACAATACGCTATCTACAGCAATAAGGTCTTTTATGGCTTAAATTAAAGAGCCTGTATGATCTTTCATTTTGAACATAGACCATTCCCAACCTATCTGTATGGATAGTTTTCTTCTAAAAACAAAACATCCCTCGGAATCATCTTGGCTGTTAAGATAAGCCGTCCGTGTTGCAAGATTGGGCACATTTTCAGCCTGATTTGGCTACTTTGAATCACGTTAGGCTGAAAAAACGGGAATATGCCCAATCTGGCAACACAAACCGAAACTAGACAGACATACTCGCGCTCACACATGTGCTCGTTGTGGTTGCTATGACGACAGCCAGAGCTACAGCACAAAACAGCCAATCACAACTGTCCCTTAGCAGCCAATCACAATGTAGCCTACGCCCATTCAAGCGTACAGCCAATGATATTGTGTAACGTAATCAGCAGACGACGGACCCCGAGCCGATCTGGTAGCCGAGCCAATATGGTACTTACACCGGCGATAAATCACACACAAGGCAAAATCATTCAAATGAATGTGCTTTATTTTTATCTCGCACTATTGGAACAGGTATACTCTCTTGCGCTCTGCCTCCAATACGAGATGGTTAGTGTCACACCTTTCCTGCTTTTAGCTCCCAGACCAAGGAGCACAGGGGAGACGTTCCCTCCAGGGCCGATGCTCTCTCGGGGGCAACACCCTTCACTTTCACCGGCAGTGGGTCTGCTTACAGCTCGGAATATGGTCGTAAAGAAGTGGCCACCGATTCTTGACAGGCTGGGTCTTTTTTTACACACAAATGGACTCGTTCATTACTTCACTAAACTGACACGCACTCTACCGCTCGCTCTTCTCGCTCACTCGCTGACGACACACACACACACACACACACACACACACACACACACACACACACACACACACACACACACACACACACACAGACACACACAAACACACACACACACACACACACACACACACACACACACACACACACACACACACACACACACACACACACACACACACACTTCCAGTGATATGCGAACGAGATACTTTCTCGTGCGAACGAGATACTTTCATGTGCGCAAAAGATACTTTCTCGTGCTCCCGAGAAACGTTAAAAACTTTATTTTTTACCCCATGTCCCTTTATGGGTTCCCTACTCTCTACCAGCGTGTCCGCCATGATTTTGTTCAAAGTTTGTTGTGATGCGTAACGTGGGTGGGAGAACACTACGTACATATAAGGGGCGGGATTGAGCAGCTGAACATGGCTTGTAGGCTCAGAGAGCAGCGGTCAGCCTTATAAAATAGCGCTCGCAAGGCAACATCAAAATATATAATATACCGGTATGGCGATATTGTCTCAACTACATATTGGTATAAAATTTACTACCGGTATATCGCCCAGCCCTAGTGTGTGCACCCTCCAGGATCGCCGTGACCGCCAAAGTCCCTTCCCTTGCATGCGTAATGGTCCGTTGTCATGGAAACCTCCACTCAACGTGACTCACATTAAAAATTCTGTGAGCTGATGGGTGAATCCATTGTTGGCATGTTACATAAAATGTATATATATATTTGCTTTTTCTTTCTTCTTCTTTTTTTTTTACATTGAAATTCAATTGGTGCTTAATAACTTATAGGGTAGACCAGCTTGCCTGAATGGAGCGGCTGCTTTCATTTTGAGTATTGGTGCTATATAGTACCTGTGCTAAAGTAGTCATTGGACCAAAGGTTAAAATGCATGTTAAATGCCAGGTGTGCCTGCCATCCATCTGAATTACAATCTTTATACAAGCTCTCTCAGGTGTGAATGCGGCTCCAGTTTAATGCAAAAGATACAAATATACAGAATAAATGTAGTACCACCAGTCAATGCGTTCTCCTCGAGAAGCGAGTCCTCTTTGAGGCGTCACCGTGATAGTTATTGTTCCATCTGTGTTTGTGTCACGCAGCTTGCCTTTTATTTTTGACACAGAAGAAGTGGAAAATACATGCTGCGGTAGAATTAAAGGGTTGAAATGAATACACAGAGCTTTATGTTCAGCAGTGGTTCTCCTGACTCCTGAGGGGAGACAGTATACATGATCAGCACATATAGGCAACAGCCTATTTCTGACGAATATAACTGCAATGGACATGTAGCAATTTCGTAATATCTGTGTAGCTGAAAACACAGATCTGATGACCTTATTTATTAATTGATGGGTGATCCTGTTAATCTATTGATTTCACTTCAAACTAAACTTAACTGAGTATCCAGCTTGGAAAACATTCTAGATTTCATCTAGAGTGTTGTGTCAGACCAACACAGCCCACCCACACATGGCATTCAAAACTCTAGATAACAGCTATTCAGTGCCACTATTATCGGTTTCATCAGTCAATTCAGTCTGAAAATACCAGAGATTCTTATCCTCAAGCAGTGTGGCAGACCGTGCCTTTGTGGAGCAGCTGCCTCTCTAGCAGAATAGATTCTTAATCTCAATCGCACTGCTGGATTAACTAAACGTTGAAGTCAAGGCATGCGGCCATGCTGGAACCGGCCAAAGCAATGTTTCAAATGTCTGCGTTCAAAAATAGACTTCGGTCCTAGACAAAGTGATAAAAAAAAAACACAGCTGCTGCTACTTTGCTGCTCTCGACTGTGTGCTTTGCTCCCTTTAAACAATGGAATCCCACGTGCTTTGGCTTCGCGAAAGAAAACCGCGGAAAAAACCTTACGGAGTACGATAGAGTGGGCCCACCTTCTCTGCAGGACGGGCCCCCGTAGGCGGACTGGGAGCAGTCGCAGACGTAGCCGCTGCTCTTCTCGATGCACCGTCCCCTGTTGTGGCAGAGGCTGCTGGAGCCGCTGCAGTAACCGGGGCAGCCGGAGCTGACGCCCGGCGTCATCCTGGCCCTCTCCTCCAGGTTAAAGTGGACGCCGTTGATGGCGAGCGTTCGGATGCAGCCCAGGAAGCCCCTCTGCCTGGAGGCCGTCCCCCCTGCAGGAAGAGACCGCCGTTAGTCATCTTTAGAGGCCGGCAGCGCGCCGCTCCGCATCTATAACTGCTTTATAATCATAACTCCCGTCCGCACTGATGAGGATTTACGATAAGCCCTGATTTAAATCAAGTAAGACTCTGGAAGGCGACTCTGGAAGCACTCAACTATGTGAGGTCTCATTAAGGGCTAAGTATGCAAATATGGAAGAATATCTATTAGGGTAAAGCATTGGGCTGACCTTTTAAGCTGTTATAGCCCAGAGGCACCAGCCAAGCCCAAGAATGACAAATCTGAATTTATGGCTTCCGCAGATTCTATCTCTGGCAGGCTTATGGCAAAAATCTAAATCCCTTCAACTGTGTAATTCGTTGGCATAACAAGAAAGTTAGTGTGTAATGAAAAGGAATGTGGGGAAAAAAGCAGGGCTTTACCATCATTATAATTCATATCACCACCCGCTGGGTATCACGGGGCCACCCCATGTCTGAGACAAGCCCAGGGGTCGGGTGAAAAACAAACAGCCACCCCATGTCTACGCGTAACCACGGGTGGGGTGAGAAACAAACAGTCACCCTGCCATGTCGTAGACTGGGAGAAAAAATACAACCGCAACACATAGCATCATGTGTTTAGAGGGAAGGTCCTTGGGTTACATTCCCAAAATAAGACTCTGTATTAGGGTACATTGTCTAATATTTAGTTAAAAAAAGGGATACTGTCGGATACACACCGGATACTGTCCTGAGACCCTTAAGAATATATGGTAAATTATTCATAGTTTCAATAATGTGGGCATTTACATTCAATAATGTCTACCTCACCTGTCAATAAGCTTTACGTTTATGTTGTGCATTTTAAGTTTGCTCCTAGTACTCCTAGTGTGGAAATACTGAATATATTCACTTTTTTGTAGTTTTCACTCTTATTTCAATTCAACACTGCTGCTGTCGTTGTGATTTGAGCATTCTGAAGAGAGAGAGCAAAATAAACCACGATTTAGAAAATAAACAACCCCATGAAAAATACACCCTCCCTCTTGGCTCCTTATCTCTTCCTATCTCCTTTACGTTTCAAACGGTTGCATTCATGGACCTGTGGTGGAGTATGTGATGAACTGGCCAGATAGATTCCGAGAACCATTTATCTCGGACCCTATGTTCAGTCCTATGTTATAGCAGAACTTCTTGGGGGTGATGGAACCGACAACTGAAAGGAGTTAAGCCTTGTTTCCTGTTTCGTTATGAGATATTGTACCAAAGAAAAGTCAATAGTTCATTAGTTAATAAGTGTATTTCTACAGTGGCCAGTCTGCACGGTGTTTATTTGAAACCTTTCCAGATGCTTTTTTTCCGCTTACTACTGTGGGCCAAATTTCCGTTTTCCTATAACACCCTTACAGATCCCAGCCTCCAGCAGTGATCCGAAACGAAAATAAAGCAGAGGAAACTGAAACGCCCGATCCCCCCAGATTTAAACTCGTCTGCCATCAGACTTTAGATATTAATCTTAAATCCGATTTTTAGAGACTAGTCAGAAATGAAGCGGAGGATGGCCAAAAGTCGAAACGGTCTCATACCGAAGCAGGCGTGCAGTCATCCGAAACATATATTTTCACAGAATTAGGTCTCACTCTAATGACCGACCGATGGCTACTCGAGGACACTCAAAATGACACATCTTCAATCTCACCACCTTAAATCAAGCACCCCTCTAATCTGATCTGTATCTTAGACCAGCCCGTGCGGCGGAACGGGAGGAGTCTGCGGCGGCTCACCCACAAACAGCTGGCTGTTGAGCTGCAGGCGGACGTGTGCGTCGGCCGGCGCCTCCAGGAAGCGCAGGGGCAGCTGGTCCACCTGCAGCGAGGCCTCCTGCACGCCGCGCTCCGCCCGCACGTAGTGCCACTGCCGGTCGTTCAGGGGCACGTGGGACTTGACGGTCAGCACCGCCGGCCCGTTGCCCACGTCGAAGGAGAAGGCCACCGCCGACGGAGCTGGTGGAGGCGAAAGTATATGAAGGTCAAATAGGGTGGATGGTTAAATCTGCACTATGTTACTTTTGAAGTGAAACTCGATAAAAAAGTTTCTTCACTCGAAGGTTTTCTAAGAATGAAACAAACCCATCCGCGAATAAATCCATCCAGGGAATCTTTCTGCTTCTGCACCCCCACGCATTAATGAAAACGGAGCTCAACTCAAGCCACTAGAGGCTGCTGATGGTTAAAGTTACATGGTGCAGGTTTAACTCAAAAGCAATCTGGACGCGTCTTTTTATTCTCTGCAGGATCCACCGACATGCCATTGACATGCATATTGAAACGCCAGACTATGTTTTCTCTTTTTTTCTGATGCAAGAACTACACAAAAACTGCAGTTTCTCTAATGCTTTTTAAAATGGGAGGACAAAGAATGAATGTCCTTTTGACCCCTTTGAACAAAATGAAATTGAATTTAATATCTAGTTGGTGTGTGCGTTAAAGTCCTCCATGTGTGTCCCGTTAACTGTTTCTTTCTAATTTATTTCCTATGTTTTACTGAGCACCGACCTTGCCCATTAAGTAGCTTTCTGGTTTCCGTATTTCAAGCTGCAACTCCCATCTAATCAGCCGAGCTCATCAATCCAAACATGGTGTTCTGCTCCACATAACATCTGTTTTAATGGCTTGCTTCACCAACACTTTGCTGGCAATGAATGACTTTATATAAATTGCTATGCTAGCAATAATGATTCCCATGCATTTCTTTGTGGGGAGCCCACAGAAATCTGTCTATGCTACGCTTGTTTAAATGAGGCTGGGTTTGATTTAATGGAAACCGCGGGTCAGGTTTTGGAAGTGTAATTGCACTCACAGCTGAGCTCCACTCGGATGAAGTCCTTGAGGCCCAGGTTCTCCAGGAAGACCCCCGAGGGGGCGCTGGTCTTGAAGTAGAAGGAGATGTCGGAGCCCAGCTCTGCCTGGAGGGTGGGGAAGTGGAGGTACGAGGACTCCTGGTAGAAGGAGGCCGCGTTCCACGTCGACTCTGTAAATTGCAGAAACACCACAGGGCAAGTAAGAAGATTGGGGGCAGAATAGGTGAAAGGAGGTGAGGGGGATAACAGATCAGAATGATAAATTAGAAATTAGGGCAACTGAAGGGAGAATCAAAAAATGAATGAAGGAAAGATGAATTGAAAGTTAAGTGACGCTTTCGCTAGGTTAAAGGGACCCCATTTCTTTCAAGCAAAAATTCTGCTTTGTTCCCAAAATGTGATGGATGATTTTATGAATGTTTTACTCAATCAATTTGAGAAAGATCCTTTCAAACTTAGGGAATGGACATGCAGTAATGTAAATCAAATCTGTTCTATACATATTTTATTTTCAGAATGTAAATGTTAAACAAGTCACATGCTTTGGATAAAGAAAAAAAGTATACATCTGCGGAGAAGAATGC
>NC_082401.1:20496697-20531697 GCF_031168955.1 Gadus macrocephalus | reverse complement strand
TATACCGTCGCCTAGGCTAAACAGAACTTTATTCAGCCATTTCTGGACTGAGAAATATCAAACGCAACAAGGTTGACCGCTAATGAAAAAGAGTGAACGATTAAACAGGAAACAATGATCAAAACACCAAGACGCCCTATATCATTCTTATGCTCCTACACTTCTGACATGGAGGCGGACGTCACGATGCACCAGCACTAGTGGACACAGAGGGGGAATGCGGTGAGCTCACCCGTCATGTTGCAGTAGACCCGCGCGGGCCCCAGGGGTCCGCTGCCATCCGGATCAATGGAGTAGTAGCCCGAGGAGCTGCCTGTCAGTTTGTAGGCCTCGCAGGACGACTCGTAGAGGGCTGGTGGCAAGGCAGGGCGAATTAGTTTTTCAGGGCGCATTTCATACACACAAACGCCGGCTCACAGAGCGCGATGGGCTCAGAGTGATGGTTCATAACAGAGAGAGAAAAAGACAAAAAAAAATGAAAGAGGAAGAAAGGTTACATCCCCACGGAGGGTGTGGGTGGGGGGGGGGGGGGGTAGAGGGGGTTGGGGTGTGTGTGGGGGTTGGTTTGATACTAGTGCAAGGTTTCCTAATGGTAAATCAGAAGCGCACGTAGAAAACATAAATAAATAGGGGCAAAAACAACGACGACAAGGACTTGGGTGATAATGAGGAGAAAGGGCCTTTCTTGACTACATTCAGGAGGCAGATTCACGAGTCCCAGAGGAGTCTGACACCCCCCCCTGGCACAGGTTAACTTCTTTGCGTTCCATGTTGAACTGCCTGCACGGCTCCTCTCTCCGGCTGGCGGGGCTCAGGTATAACCTAGAACCCGGCGTGCAGAGATAACTGTGTTTCTTTCCTCCCTACGCCTTGGAATTAGGCTTGGTGATGGATGGATATTTTCCACTCAATCTCATTTTCATGGCTCAACGGAGGCAGCATGACACCTCGCCAGCTGCTACGTTTTGAGCTATTGAAGTGAAACTCTGTATTTTAGGAGTCTTCTTTTCGATAGCTTTATGTATGCATCCGTGATATAGTATGTGACATATTATTGCGGGTACAAGCGACTATGATCAAGAATCGCTGGCATGTCAATGACAAACGGAAGCCAGCAGCAGCGCAAACCAAGTAACTGCTTTAACACATGTTTATCCTGTACATTAGTCTAACCATAGACGAATAGTGCAACATCAGAAGGAGACCCAATTAAAACCACCATGTTGTTTGTTGTTTAAAAAGGCGTTTGTTGCGCCTTTATTTGTGGAGGATTGTTTGTTTGGCAAACACAAGACATATCAATTTCCCCAGGGGATGCCCCCTCAATGGCACCGAACCATCAAGAACATGTTTTTCCCATCTCTCGCTCTCTCTATATACATAGCTGGGTGTTTGTTAGGCAAGGAGATGCCAAAGGGTGTCCAACGTACAGTTGTGGCAGGTGGCCCCCGAGTACCCGGTTCCCGAGCAGTCACAGTGGAAAGAGCTCCAGGACTGGGAGCACTGGCCTCCGTGCTCGCACAGGTTCGGCAGACATCTGGCAGACATGGAAGAGAAAGTGAAAATAAACAATCACCAGACGGTTGGTGATTCGATACACGTACGAGATTCAAAAATGCCCCATAAAAGATAAAGGTCGGATTCAAAATCGGTTACTATATTTGTATTGCACCATTCAATATGAAATAGTATCGTGAAGGACATGGCTCTTTAAACTGCAATGTTGTTTGGCATCCTTGAATCCCATATGAATCGTTTCAGAAAGATAACAATGCTTCCTGTTTAATGGTGGAATATACGGGCCCCTAGCGAATTGTAATCACACACGTGGGAGAGAAGTAGAAGGAAAGGCAAATGTTTACACTTCCGAAATAACATCCTGCATTGCCTGCTAATGTATGCTAATAGAATATTGATACAAGTATTTAGACACATGCGTTTAGATTGATTTAATTAGCAGCAAAGATAGAAATGGAGGGTGACACTGGAGAGCCCATCAAACATATACTTGTTTGGCAACCCCTTTTTCAATTTTGCTAATAAGTTGGGTCAATGGTAGATAATGCAACCTTGAGAGGTGAAAGAAAGGATCATGTTCCTTTTCAACCGAGTGATCACAAAACAATCATTCAAATTAAAATGCCTCCTCCTCTCTTGAGCTGTTTGCAAAGTGCGCACATTTCTTAAATTGCAGTCTGACTTTCTATTCAAGCCTCCATAAATGAGTTCAGTCCCTTTGTTATGTATTTACATTACTCTGCCTTAGGATTTCCTACGTGAGCCTTCATTTATCAACACAGGACACCTTCCATTCCGCTGTTAAATGCCGCGGTGCCATTCGACTGCCTGGCAGTCTCAGGTGTAGGTTTAATGATTTCTGTGCGTTTCCTTTTCTTTAGACGTGGAATGGGGCCTTTGTTAACCGCTGAAATTATGCCACCCGGCACGCAGAGTTCTCCCCTCTATAATAAAAGGGACAATGAAGCTCGAGCACCAACGCAGTAGAAAGAGCAGTGGAGCAAAAAGCCATTATCTCCAGTGGCTGGGTAAGGCCCGCCCCTCCCTCGCAGAGAAACGGGTGGTTTCAGACGTTTGAAGGTGGGGGAAAAGGCAGGAACAGTCGAGGAACACAGCCTAGATTTAGCTAATGAGTATTGCACGTGACCAACACCAACACTTGCATAAAATGGCAGACAGAGGGAATTTGGAGGTTGTTACATGTGCTATGCGAGCTCTTTCACACACACACACACACACACACACACACACACACACACACACACACACACACACACACACACACACACACACACACACACACACACACACACACACACACACAATCTTAGACAGAGCCAAAACACATACACACAAAAACAGACACACGCACACAGACACATGGACACACTCATAGAACCACCCACAGACACACAGACACACACTCGCATACACACACAAACACACACACACACACACACACACACACACACACACACACACACACACACACACACACACACACACACACACACACACACACACACACACACAGACTTATACAAAGAGACAAAGCCACGTACACAAGAACACATAGAGAAAATAAAAGGGTTTTCTGGTAATTAGCATCTGCTCAGCATCATTCAGTGAGGAGGTCAGCATTCTCAATGTCACACATTAACACTAACAGTTGTTGATAAACGGATAAAAAATCTGATCATCTTTCAGAGTCTTGTGCTGTATTTCTCTATGACGCTCAGCCGTCACGGAGAAAAAACAGAAGCCTTGCAGAAAGTCGCCTGTGAATTTTGGATCATTACAACCCGCCACCAAAAGGCCCTATCCCACCGCATCCTGGTTACAAAACTTTTCTTAAGTTCCCGACCCTTGGTCAAAGTGTCATACCTGTCATGAATGGCGCACATGTCAAAGCTAAGGCCGTTGTAGTTCCCCAGGAGGCCATGCTGGACGTCGTGGAGGCTGGTGGGCCGGCCGTTGATGACTATAAGCCGCATGCAGCCCTGAAACGCCGTGGTAGGGTTCTCACAGTAAGAGGTGCTTGTGGACGAAGGGCAACCTAATGAAACACAACGGTAGGTTTTTCATGTATCCGGCAGCTGTCGTAAGAGCTTCAACTGAATTACTTTAAACAAAGAAAAACGGGCCTCGGAAAATATGGTAAAGTTATAAGAGGAGATTGTGTTTGGCTGTTGTCCGCTGGCAACAGAATGCAAACCTGTCTACACAACTGGTATTTTACTGATAAAATGGTATGGCTGTATTTATTGGAGTGACAGTTGTGTGGCAATTTCAACATCTGTGCAGGGGATATAGTGCTGGTGAAAAGAGAGGCAGCAACATCAAAACCAGCACGACTGTATTATGCAAGTTGACGGCTTTAAGAGAGGCTTAGTAAAATGCCACCACCAGAAGATTTGAGATTTACAAGGCAAGGCAATGGAAGCTGAAGCTCTGTAGCAATAATAAGTAAATCTTTGCTTAGCAGCAGTTTGGATTTAAAAGCAGAGAAATAAATAAATGAATGGAAAGAGCTTCGTTGTCGGCTTTCACGTGCAGCATTCCCGATATCATTCATCCAAAATATCATCCAAATATTTCAATTATGTTTGTCAACAAATCAAGATTTTAATCAAGTGTGTTATTCTCACATCGTGTGTACCATAGTTAAATTCATATTTTCCTCAACAAAAGCTAATTTACATAAACGACAAAATCAATGTCGATTTTTCAAGTTCTTCTTTCAAAGGTGTGTAGCCTGTGAACGAGACGAATCTGCAGATGGTCTGCCCCCCTTACCGCTCAGACAGATGTCCAGCCGACCGTTTATCTAATACGAGGTTCGGGTATTCGTATCAAATATCGTATTATTTGATATGATGACCGAACAGAGGAGCTCCGTTGAGGTGTTATTGTAAACAACCAAGATGGCGGCCACTGATGTCGAACGGTCTGTTGATTCAGCTGTTGCGACAGTATTAAACTAACTGGACGGCATATTTCCTCTAAAAGAAGAACAAACAACTACGTCTAAAGCTTTTGTTGATAAGATATATGTGTTGGCGCAGTCCCTAACGGCTTTTGAAATGGTTGGTTGTAATTCTTTCCAATTGCATTCATTGGCCTCTTGGTATGCTCCCGTTGATAACGCCCCTTGGAAATAAAAAATGAACTGAGGATCCATACTAATATGGTAAGGGGATGTCAGGCCATGGGGTGTGCACTGTAAGATAAAGTATTCTGTACTTTATATTATATGGAGGCTGGAGTATTCGATACAATACCACTTCGTGAAAAACCACTTGAACGCAACTCAAAACCCAGCAAGTGGTGACAAAACTCCCAAAAGAGACTCACCTCCAAAATAAACATGGTCCACGGCGTCCAAACGCTCTCCTAGTTCCACAGTGGACGCTGGTTCATTGTCCAGGCTCAGGCTGATCTGGTGGTTTTGTGTGTCCAGGGTTACCGAGTGCCACAATCCATCGTTCAATCTGTGCCCTGTTGACAGAGAGTTTGAACAGTTTTACCTCATAGGCCTTGAGCAATTCATAAGCATTGGTTTTGGCTGTTTTCTTCCGTACCTACAAAACTGCGTTGTTTTTGTGCTCTATTCCAGCTTTTCATCATTGGGTAAGATCTACTTGTACTTGAAATGTTACGCATGGTATGCCAAATATAACTGGGAAAGAGAAAGGGACATTTTTTTCGTGGTCAAACTGTGCTCGGCATTTCCTCACAGCGCTTTTGATTGCATTTCTTTCTAATGTTTGTTCCACCCTCCCAAAAGGAATATGTGTCACCAAACTCACAAAACATGTTTTTTTTATTACATTTGTTTTCAATTCTTGTTGCTTTGGTTTTTAAGGAAACGCAAGACCTGACATTCAAGGTCGTCTGGGTTGTTCCTCTCTGTGGGTTGCCTTTGCAAATCCTCTCAGCTCTAACCATCTGCTAGAGAGGTGAGGGAGGCCGGGCGAGGTGCGGGTGCTCTCTGCGAATTTACATTCAATTACAATTAAACCAACCGGCGGATTTCACACAGTTATTGTCTGGAACAAACGAAAAAAAAAAAAAGGAACAAAAAGAAGAAAAAAAACGGTGCACCTGGTGATAACACACATCTCTGGGAATATAAATAAATAAAACAAAAGCGCCGGCACCTGCAACAGATGGAGGGTGACCTCTGCTTGTACTTGATCACATCTGGCCGTTGTTGCAGGAAGTGATCGGCCCCACAGGGGCCCACAGACGCTGATGTCCAGAGAGGAACGGCTCCCCCCTCCAGCAAGGCCGAGGTAACAGCCGTGAGTGACTCAATCCATTCTTATGCATTATTCATCATTTGTGCTGTTTCCGAAAAATGGACCAAAACCAAAGCCAAGCCAAGCCCATCTCTCCTTGGGACGATGGGGCTGGGGGGTGGATGGGGTGGAGGGAAGGGACTGGGGGGGGGGGGTTTAACCGAAAGTTCAACTGCTTCGATGATCGCTGTTCCATTGAGGACTCTAAAACACACACAATCTAACTATTTCATTGTCAACCGTCTTCTTCTTCCTGCTCTAAATTATTTATTACAATTCTGCCCAATCCGTCGCCAACCTTTGTTTGAAACTATTAAAAGTTAAAGATAAACATCTAACATACATCAATCCATCCACTAGAAGGGGTGATATGATACAAATTGAGAGTTTTATCATCATCTTCAAAAGTATATTACGTGAAATCAGATCGGGCCAACCCTCACATCTTGAGAATAACCTACAGACTAGAGAGAGAATTGATTGTGGAGAGGCATACCATCCCAGTGATTGCTCTCAGACAGTGTAACATCGAGTTCTAGGAGCAATGCACAGTTTGTAAAGACAACAAATAGAAAAGGCTTTTTTCCAAAAAAATTCAGCAGAGAGAGAGAGGGGAGAGAGAGAGAGAGAGAGAGAGAGAGAGAGAGAGAGAGAGAGTGCGAGAGAGAGAGAGAGAGAGAGAGAGAGAGAGAGAGAGAGAGAGAGAGAGAGAGAGAGAGAGAGAGAGAGAGAGAGAGAGCGTCTACATATGGTGTTGATAATCATTGATACAATTTAGCATTATCAGATCTGTTAATTGTATACTGTTATTTAAGAAAAACTCTTAATAAAATGCAGAATACATACTGAATAATTAAGACATTATGAAATATATCTTCAAAATGACTTCATAATGAGGCACCTTAAAAAAATACAGCTAATTATTAATATTTTATGATCGCAAACTTGACAACCACATGAAGTGCAAGTATGGAGCAACATTTTTTGATTCTGTAAGAGAAACTGGAGCCCATGTTGGCAAACAGGATCCTAAAATCTACACTAAATCCGCTTTTGGCCAGAGGTCATACTTAGACACAGGCATGCGCTCACACCCACACACATACACACATACACACACATACACACACATACACACACACAGATAAATTCACACACACTCGCCCACACAAAAGCGCACACAAACACACATGCACATGCAAGCAGACCCACGCATGTGCACGCACACACACACACACACACACACACACACACACACACACACACACACACACACACACACACACACACACACACACACACACACACACACACACACACAAACAGTTAACATAGAAAACTCTGGCGTGGGTTTCCACTGCTGAGCAGACCTAGATTCAGAACTAGGTTTGATGGATGGGATTCTGTAGTATTTCAAGTATTGCATGCCAAGCACGATATTTAGACCTTAGCTAAATCTTTTCCCCAGGATCCTTGAAAACAAATTACACAATTTCCTTTTTCAGTGGTGCAACAAAAAGATATGCCTTGCAAGCTTACATTTTCCATGTCAAAGTATGTTTATGTTTTTTCATGCAAAATCACGAATGTCACCGCAGAAGTGACGCCCACTTTCACATAGAAATAATGTGGTGTAGTCTATATTTGGCCATTTCATTTCAAGCTACGGTGCCCTGGTTTGGGCAATCACAAGTCTGTGTGTGTGAGTGTCTGTCTGTCTGTCTGAGTGTGTGTGTGTGTGTGTGTGTGTGTGTGTGTGTGTGTGTGTGTGTGTGTGTGTGTGTGTGTGTGTGTGTGTGTGTGTGTGTGTGTGTGTGTGTGTGTGGGTGGCCTGGCGCCCCTCACCAGTAGAGACCTGGGACTTCTGCTGGGCAGAGGTGTGGAGGGTGAGACGCAGCCGGCTGCCGCTGATCTGCAGTTCCACTCTCTGGGGCTCGGGGGCCAGACGGACCGAGAGCAGCAGCCCGTCGGCGTTCCACGTCCGGAACTGGAAGCGCAGCGAGAACGCTCCCCCCGTGCCGCCCGCAGCGGCCGCCGCCGCCGCCGCCACCGTTGCCGGGAGCGACAGGAAACTGGCGCTGGAGCTCAGGAAGGTGGCGGCAGCCTGCTGGGGCTCTGAGCAGGAGAAGGTCACGTTGCCCTGGAGACCAGAGCGAGACAGAGTGCAGTGTCACCTTGCCATCCCCGGAGTCGAGATCAACTCTATTTGCAATACTGTTTAATTAAACAGGCGTGAATACATATTTGAATCCTCCAAAGTAGCTGCAAATCCCTCCCGGTTCTTGCTTCATTAAATGGCTGATCAAGGCAGCCAGACAGACAGGCAGTCACACACGCGCACAATTATTGCAATGTCTCTCTCGGCAATAGAAAGACAATATCTGTAAAAACAATGACCGGTTCACTGCGTTTGAATTGGTCGACTCAAACTTCAGTATGAGGTTTTCAGCATGATGAAAATAATCTTCTCCCAAGTCAGCCACGCGTATAACAATAGAGGTATACATATCCGATTGTTCTTATTTTCCAGCAGCCCTGATCTAGATTGAAGAAGACCATGCAGGAAGAGAGGGAAAATGATGTAACTTCAAATTGACAGACAGACAGACAGTCAGACAGACAGACAAAAGGACGAGGTACTGGGTTAGGCCGGGACGGTGACACTGCAGGGAAGTGGGTTAAATGTCACCCCCATACGCAACGGAAACGCCCAGGGACAGCAGGAAGAGAACAGAGGAGAGCCGCCTTTTGGCGGGCGGCGGCGAAAAGGTCACGCCAGCGGTGGCGTACTGCGCATGGCCGCCATCGATCCCCTCAGACCCGGGGAGCAGGGTAAAAGATGAGAGCGCCCGTTTCAGAGTCCGACCATCTGCGGTTCCTCGCGGGAAACGCTCAGGGCCAATCGCAAGGAAAAGGCTGGCAAGCACACACCGCGTTCAGTCGGAATACATTAGGTGTCAGACGGTATCAAAGTGGAGCCGAGCGCGTTTCGGCTCGCCGCCGCCGCCCGCCCCGCCACCGCCACCGCCGTGCGTGCGTGGTTCCACGCGCGCGGCTCCACGTGCGCGACGTCCAGCTGCGTTCAAAGGAGTTCGCCCCGGGGTCCACGTCGAGCCAGGACGGTGTGTGGATCGAACCAGGCAGGGAGGAGCGGAGGTGTGAGAGTGGAGGGAAGGGGTGTGTGTGTGTGTGTGTGTTTGTGTGTGTGTCTGAGTGTGTGTGTGTGTGAAGGAGGCGAGGGGGGGGGAGTTGGGGACTGGTGGGGAGGGGGCGGTGGGCTAACTTCAATAATGCAAGTCACCTCCGGGCTAGAGGTGGGAGGTAATAATAACTTACGCTGGCACGGATCAGTGGATACGCTCCCTCAGCCCCGCCCCCCCGACTCCGTCCCAACACAGCGCACAACCAGGCCTCGCCCTCCTTCTAAAGTGGGACCAAAGGCAATTCCACTCTCCATCTCTTTTGTCCCTCTTGTGTGCTTTACACCAAAAAGAGATCCACCGCCACATCCACCGCGCCCTTCCCTCCCTCGACCTTCTCCACGCCCTTCCCTTTTGCACCTCTACGCACCCCCCCCCTCCACCCCTTACCCCACCCACCCTCTCCTCCACCATGAGCCCCCCTCTCCTCCAGTGACCCCCCCCCCCCTCCACCCCTTACCCCACCCACCCTCTCC
The DNA here is from genome assembly GCF_031168955.1 of Gadus macrocephalus. NCBI lineage: Eukaryota > Metazoa > Chordata > Actinopteri > Gadiformes > Gadidae > Gadus > Gadus macrocephalus. The sequence continues at coordinate 20,522,202 of NC_082401.1, read as the reverse complement.
TCCAGTGACCCCCCCCCCCCCCCCCCCCCCTCCAGCCTTGCATGTAATGGCTCGTAATTAGCGTTGTTACCTGCGACAGCGCTCTCTTCGCTGTCTCTCTTCGTTGATTCGGCTGGGAGGAAGTGCAGAACGAGGCATGGTCTCGATAGTTCACTCCGATGCCCCCAACAACTAAAGGAGGACCTTGGATTGAACCCCCCCCCCCCCCCCTGCTGGGGACTTTTGTGGTTCGTTTTCGAGTGTGTATATTTGCTTGTTCCAACAGTGTTTACATCTGCTTCCCTCCCGGCGTACTCTGCGTGACCTAACCACCTCTAAATATATTTGATTGTGTTGCGGTAGCAAGGTACCGCTGGATAAGTAGCACCTGGCCCTAACTAACACTCACAGCAAGGCTGAACATTGGGGTAAATAAAGGTGACGTTCGGCGGAGGGAATAAGAAATATTCTTTGTTTTTGCCCTTCCACTCTTTGCTGCTTTAATGAAGAAGGGCCTGCATAATGGATGACATTAGAAGGGCAGTGGAAGGGAATGCAGCATGTCGGCGACGGGAACAGGCTCTCACCACGCTGTATATCTGGGGCTTGCGTCTCTTGGCCAGGTCGATGATGTTGATCCCGTTGTAGTACAGGTTCTCAATGCAGCCGTGGAAGTTCTTCCTGATGAAGGTGCCAGGCTTGCCGGGAAGGGGGATACCCCCAAAACTTAACTTGGAAAGAAAAGAGGGATCTGGCATTAGCCATGCCTTTTAAAGGCGGCTTCTGGTTGTTGTACAGCTGTCCTAAGACACATTTAATGTAATCCAAAAACAATTTCATTCATTCCAGCAATATTGTTCCTTATAATAATCGTTAATATCGTTATTATTATTATTTATTTATTTTCCTCTGTTTGTATTGAAGTTACAAACTGTGGATTACCAATTGTGGCATGTACTTAACTCAGTATAATTATATTGACTGTACCATCTAATTCCAGCAACGAAAAGTGCTGCCCAAACACGTTTGGAAATCCACCTGATACGTGCGTGGGGCGTGTCGTAACAGTATAGGAGCAGAGACATTGCATTCTCGTCGCTGTTGATGCTGTTATCGCTCGCCACACGCTCAGCTGCATCCGAATTAAAAATGCATCTAAAAATACCCGTCCACAGGTCGGAAGGTGTGATGTGTGTTTGCATGGGAAACACACCTCATAGTCCACCTCCAGGGAGTCCCCTTCTCCCTTGGTGCGGAAGTGCTGTGTGTGGGAGTCCACCGTGAGGTTGACCTGCTTGTTGAAGCGCTCGATGAGGACCGAGTGCCAGTGCTGGTCGTCCAGAAGGCTGCCCAGAGAGACCGCCACGCTACGCCCACCGCTGGATCTCAGCCTTGTGTCGTCTGGAACGCGGCCGCAATGCGAGGAAGAGAAACGGGGCATAAATACTGGAGAAGCGTGGGCAAGGCTGGTGGTGTCGTTGGGAGTTTAGCTTCTTCTTTTTTTTTGCCGCGTGTTCAGATCCCCCCAGAGTGAACCTTTAAATGGCTGAGGGCACCGAGTCATTGGAGCTCAGGTGCTGAGGTAATTGGAAAGGCAAAGAATGAAAGACACACACTCACACCGCACAGATGGGATCACACACACACACACACACACACACACACACACACACACACACACACATGTAAACACCCAATCACAAATAAACTCACACACAAACAAACACCAACCTCTAGATGGTTACAAAACAGGGCTTTCAATACCACCTCCCCCATTTTCAACACCTCTCTCCCCGGCCTCTCACCCCTCTCGTCCAGGTTGAGGTAGAGCGCCAGCCGCCCGCGGTGGAGCTCCAGGGTGATGTAGTCTCCCCTCTGGCCCTCCCCGTGCAGCAGCACGCCCTCGGCCTGCCGGCTCTTGAAGCGCAGGGAGACCACGTCCTTCACTGTGGACATGGACTTCTGGTTGAAGCGGTAGAGCAGGGAGCTGCGGCCGTCAAAGTCCGCCACGTACGACTCTGCAACGGAAATCCATGAGGGAATGTTAAACAAATTGAATGAAATGAAGACGCTTGGGAGAAGTGTCGCCTCTTGCATCTGGAGCTGCTGATGCAGTGTTTATTAAAATATGTATAAATATATATATATATCACATCCCATCTGTTGAAAGCCGGGCTGAAGCAGTGCTTCACATCTGTACAGGCGGCGATGGGATTGTACTTGAAACCTTCTATATGGGACTTGAGTTGTGTTTCATATTTCTTTTCACGCGTTTATTATTGTTTTCATCAACAGGAGTGAATGCAGCCTTTTGAAAGCGCCCCTTGCTCCCAGGAGTGTTCCGTTCTCAATAAAAAAAAAAAAACGTGCAAAGAAATAACCCCAGTGGTGCTTTGACAGGGGAAATGTTTGCAAAGACATGAGTGTTTTATTTGATTGAAGTCTCAACAGGAGTGTGAGTAGTGCGGGTGAGCTTCTTTAAGGGAGAGGCGAGATGAAAAAGAAGGTAGCCTACAAATAACTAGCCCCAACCCTGTCCTTAAAAGACCGAACCCGACCAGTACCAACAGAGTGGACACAACTAAACACTTACACCATCCACGAAAATAAAACCGCCCATTACGAACTCTGTTGCTCTTTTCTTCTCAATACTTGCACAAATCATTTCAAAGGTCATTCATCTTTATATTTATTTCCCAGCCTGTTACCTCTAATAAGAGAAGGACATTCATGGCATGTTTCTCGTTTCTTGACCGTGTAAAAAGGACCGCTCTGCAGGTATAAAATACACACATATGCTCTCACTTGCCATAGCAAGAATATAATTATATTGCATTTAATGATATGATGTCCGATGGGTTTATGACATGTTAGCAAGTGAAATGTATCAACACTTCCATTTCCCTGATGGAAACACTTTCCCAGATTTTCTATTATGTCTGCAGATAAATATAATTTGCTACCATCAAATGTTCACATTTAAACAAAGCATATCCCGCCTCTCAATATTTCATTGTACATGCACGGCTTATAGGCATGCCCTTTAATGATTTAAAAAGCCTCGCAAATCTCAACCGTCGTCGTCATCTGATCGTCATCATCATCATCATCATCATCATCATCATCATCATCCCTGAGGGAGTTCTCATCGGAAAAGAGAATCTCCTCTACAGAACAACCCCACACCCTCTGGTGTAAGTGCACCTTCATCATCCTTGACGCACACACACAACGGTATTGCACAGGTGCGGTCGCTCTCCCCTCAGCTGTCTTTGTTAGCCGCCGAAAGCTAGCGCGAGTGTTCTTTTTGCATTAGCGCGAAACATAGGAGGCGGGCTGCGTGTCATGCAGCATTCATAACCGTGGCGCGGGCACGCTCATCCAACATTAATACGACGGGGAACAGCGTGGCGGAACGGTTGGGGCATTATAAAACTGCTCACTCAGGGATAATTAGAACTGTCTTTCACAGGGCAGTAATTCACTGGCTCATCCCCGTTCAGGGGCATCGTGCTACGCGTGGCAGAGGAGTCGCCGTCACACCCTACGCCCCTCCCTTCCCCCCTCCCCACCACACCTCCCCCTAATCCCTCGCTTCTGTTATATTTATTTTGCATCAGCTAGAACAGCAGTTTGCTGCCTCGCAACTCTGCAGAAGCTGTCGTCTGTGTGTGTGTGTGTGTGTGTGTGTGTGTGTGTGTGTGTGTGTGTGTGTGTGTGTGTGTGTGTGTGTGTGTGTGTGTGTGTGTGTGTGTGTGTGTGTGTGTGTGTGTGTGTGTGTGTGTGTGTGTGTGTGTGTGCCACCTCACAAGCCTCTGTATGCACCACGCACTCTCCCAAGCACCGCCCCCTGCCAAACCCCCAGCGCAGCCAAAACCCACAAAATGTCCATCACTCCTGCTATCCATGCTTCTCATGTGACGTCTTAATAGTCATAATCATAGCATGATAACGATGCTCTGGAATGCATACGCAGGAGAGAGAAAACATGTGGCAGCTTCACGAAGACCAATGAAACACTGGATTACCATGACTGATTAAATATGAGATGCGCTAATCATCAGATTGACTTATTATGGTTGATAAGAGCATTAAATTATGTCGTAATCATAATGCCTTCGCCATATCCCTACATTAATCCATTATATGTGCAACATATGATTTGATTCTTGAACCCATACATGCATCTTTTATTTATGACGCTCTAATACTTTTCCCTAAAGTAAAAAAAAAAAGAAATTCTGTCCAGGCAACTGTTGGTAGAAAATATAGATGTTATGCCAATATTAGTGACTTTTATCATAAAAACTAAATGGCAGCTGTCTATCCATATGTTCTATTTGGATCTGCATGCAGTGCAATAAACGAATAGGAATGGATTGGCGTAGTTAAAACTGTCAGTTGAAAGTTCATTTGAGAAGATTTTCCAAGAATGTACAAATTATGTGTTCAATCAGCGCTTAGGGGAGGAAGTTCCTGTTCCAACGAACGAGCAATGCCAGACCGCCAAAAGTGGAGCTATCTATGGAGCAATCAAAACGGTTTTATCCAAAATAGTCTGAATAACAACGTTCAAATCAAATCGTCAAGGAAGGCTTTTTTCGCAGAGGAAAATATGTTCTTGCTCTGCTTCCAACTGGTTACGGCAAGGGCAAAGAGAGCAATAGGGTCAATAGCTATTAAATACCGGCTGTATTTTGTTAACTAAAGCCGTGCCCATATTTGGAAATCAATTGCTTCCTACTGAAGGCCAGGCTGAACACACACCTCAATATCTGGGTGGTCTCACAAGGCTGGCGTTTTGATGCTTGTCTTATTAAAACGTTTTAGGAATGGTTCATCATGTTCCCACAGATATCCAATGCATTCCTAACATTTCAGAACTACAGAAAGAGTAAGGAGTCAAGAGGAATGTGTGCGTGTGTGTGTGTGTGTGTGTGCGCGTGCGCGTGCGTGTGTGCGTGTGTGTGCGTGTGTGTGTGTGTGTGTGTGTGTGTGTGTGTGTGTGTGTGTGTGTGTATGTTTTATGCGTGTGTGTGTGTGTGTGTGTGTGTATCTGTTTGTGTGTGCGCTCCTACTAGTGTGGGTGCTGTAGCAGCTGTCAGGGCGGTGGAGACTCACTGTAGGCACAGCCGTACACCTCCACTCTGAGGCCCAGCCAGCCACTGGGGTTCCAGTCCAGAGGGAGAAGCCGCAGGAAACGTGTTCTGATGGAATGGGAGAGCTTGTTCTGCACCACGGCCTCAGAGTTCATGTTCCCAGGCAGCCTCTGCACAGAGGGAGAGGGAGAGGGAGAGGGAGAGGGAGAGAGAGAGAGAGAGAGAGAGAGAGGGAGAGGGAGAGGGAGAGAGAGAGAGAGAGGGAGAGAGAGAGAGAGAGAGAGGGAGAGGGAGAGGGAGAGGGAGAGAGAGAGGGAGAGAGAGAGAGAGAGAGAGAGAGAGAGAGAGAGAGATAAAGAGATTGAGAGAGAGGAAGAGAGAGCAACAACAACGGAGACAGAGAATGAGCGAGAGACACAGTGAGTGCGTGTTCGGAATTGGAACATTATTTCCTTTTCTTTAGTAAAGCATCATTGTCCCTTAATGTCAAATAAGATTATCAATATACTGTATACTGTATAACAAGGCCCTTCAACTTTTTTTTAATTTTAAATAAGTAAGCGAATTAAACATTCAGACTCTCCATCAGATTCTTCATGTTGGATCTATCGTTGACCCAGACAGAATAATCTATACACTGTAGCATGGTGAGACAGCCTGAATACATATATCCCTCCATTGGTTGAGGAAAGTTTCCATCGAAGAAAATTGCAAACAAATATAATAAAAAGGCAGCAGTGAATCGGCAAGAGCTCATACAGCACGAAGTAGCCACTTGAATGAAAAGAACATGAAAGTGAATTTGGAGAAAGATTGCTGCAATGGTGGAGCAGACAGAGTTTAGCTGGCCTTATTAATTCACTCTGTGCCTCTCGCTAGCGGGTGAAACAGGGGGAGGTTGAGTGTGGTGGTACAAAAGTAAAGCAAAATAAACGTGCATAATTGCCTTGACATTTGAGTCAGTTATCGCTGGATGACGGAAACTGGATTCGCAGCTGTACTATTTCTAGCGTCATACCTTTTTTTGTATGTATGCTCCATTAGCTTAACAAGCATGAATTGGGCATAAATACATACACATTGGATGCTAGACATTGTCGCCTTTGGATTCACGCAACAGCCTACAGGATTTCACTGTTATTGAATGTAAAAGTGCAGTGCCCGTTTGATACGGGCCCGATCGGAAGGGGCTATGGCCTGGACTCTGATATTGCCACTTGATGCTTTCTAAAGAACCGCTCATCCAAACAACTTCACACTCCACACTGCACTTCCTTGGTGTCCTCAGCAATGCACCCGCGATGTGGGAAGATGATCGGATGAATGGTTGTCAATCAAATTGAAGGGCAAACATACATAGCGAGACGCCTGTAATTATGGTGAGTGGACCGGACACGTTTCAGCCAATCCACGAGCGTGCAAAGATTTAAAAAAAAAAACACTGGCGCAAATCGGGATAACGAAACGCTAGGAAAAGGGAAAAACATCGCAACCGTATTCATATTTATTAAAATACCCATGCTGTTATTATTACTATAGAGAGTTTTTATATTGTGTCCTACGTAGACAAAATGTCTTTCCATGAAAGTCTAAAGGTTGTAGGATGCTACCCCAACAAACCCCAACACCCAACTATGAAGTGTAAGCCGAAGCTGGCCAACCCGGATTCATCATGTTTGCCAAGCGAAAACGTAATACGAGCAGCCCCCCCCAAACCATCAGCAGGTGTGGCCTGACGGCCAGATGATTGTTGGCGATGGTTGGTGTTTGTTGGGGCAGTGTTCAGACACCCTTCGAGAAATATTCTACCCTTTAAACCTTATTCAAAAAAAATACTACACCTAGTATCCAAGGACCAGGGAAATAGTGAGCTGCAACAAGTGGCTGTAGCTCGGCAACCATGCGTCGATACTGCTCTCTAACCTCGTCACCACTGAGCGTTCACAGTTCGATCTTCACTGAAAGCCATTCTACAAGCCGCTGAACAAATACGCTTTTGTTGGAGCCAGGTCTCTCCCCACCTATTTTCGCCCAATGATTGCTTCTTTGGTTCAGAAACACATTACCAAAATCTCTTCAGGGTTGTTATGACAGTTAGGTTTCATGTTGTTTCAGGTATTTACAGCTGTAATACCTTCTGATTTTAGAATTTAATTAGCTATCAACCATATTACAGCAATAAGCCCAAATTACCAAAAATGTGTGCATTTGAAATGTCCAATTGCCCACAGTTGGACATGACTTTCATGAACTAAACTTTTGCCATATCTGTAATCTTGTCGACCAGCAAGTTTGATCAAACACCTTCAAAGTCTTTGAAGTGCTTAAACTGAATCAATTTCCTGCATCAGACACACTTCAGACAGAGCAATCTTTCCGACAACATCGATGTTGCCGTCGTTGATATAAACTTAAAGAACAGCCAACTTTCTTACCTAAATGGACTATTTCACTTTGTACACTGCATTGTTTTGCGTTGCTGATGGAGTGAAAGGAAGAGAGAGAGAGAGAGAGAGATTCAGACGGCAGAGGGAAAGGCGGACATCTATGGTAAAGGTGTATTAAAAACCTTCCCTAATGCATTTGCTATCTTCACATATCTTAAGTGCACCTTGAAAGGGGGCTGAGGCAAAGTGCAATGCAACTTTGATGTCGATAACGTTGCCTCATATAACTGATGATAATCGAGTGTGATAGATCGAAATGTGTGCTTGGATTTCAATAACCTCAGTGTGATAAGCAATGCCAAATCTCCTTCCACTGCATGAATGATGCATCCCTTTAGAGAGACTGTTGATTGCCTAAAACACACACACACACACACACACACACACACACACACACACACACACACACACACACACACACACACACACACAAATACACACACGCACGCGCGCACACACATACACACACACACACACACACGCACATACACTCTAAATTGTGCAGTGCGGTAGCCTTTCATAGTGAAATATCCTCATATTTCTTTCATTTACTTCAATTCCGCTTGCCTGGTGTGGAAAAGCAAATTATATTTTTAATTCGCCAACAGTCATTAGTATCTTGTTTTAAAATCCTCTGGAGATGTACATTAAGAGTTACACTGCACACTGCTGTAAATCATGCAGTTATGTCAATGTCGTCCCACATGATTTACATTACATACATACTACATATATAAATATCAAAGGGACACACAATTTACACCTTGAAAACCGTATGTTTTTTTGTATAATACGCTTACTCTATTTGAAAATCACAGGAGAGACGAGTCCTCTCCCAAAGTCAGCCTCGTTATCGGGGGGTTGGGGGGGGGGGAATGTTCGTCAAAAGACCCTCCCAATTACCGCCGGATTCAAAGCAGAGACCTCCCCGTGGGGCCGGCTTGGCGGGGGGGAGGGGGGAGGCGGGAGGTCATCAGGCCTGTAAACAGCCCCTGATCCCACAGCGAGGTTGTTGTTTCCGTTCCTGCATGCAGCGTTGAGGGTCTAGGGCTGAGGGACTGCCTTCCCTGTGTATTACCGAATGACGTTCTTTGGATGACGCTTCTGGGATGAGCAGTATACTCCTGTGACTCCAGTCGGCTCACCGCGTACTTGTAAACGTGTGCGTTAGAACGCGCTCGCATGAGGATACTTGTGTGTGTGTGTGTGTGTGTGTGTGTGTGTGCGTGTGTGTGTGCGTGTGTGTGTGTGTGCGTGTGTGTGTGTGTGTGTGTGTGTGTGTGTGTGTGTGTGTGTGTGTGTGTGTGTGTGTGTTTGTCTCTGTGTGTGTGTCACGGAAATCTAAGGGCCCTGGGGGTCGTGGATCCTACCCTCACATGATGCACAACGTAGACCCAATTTGAGGTTAAAGCACAAACACACATACAGTCAAGCGCATGAGTCAAAGCTATTTTCAAAGAATATCGGAAGGTGGACAGAGGAGGGTGATTATCGCCATATATAATAATAATAATAATAATAATAATAATAATTGATCCGTTTTTTATAGCGTTTTTTATAGTACTCAAAGACGCTTTACAAATAAGAAAGGAATACATACAGACAGTACAGACAATCAAACAAAAGGGAAAAAAAAAATAAAAAAAATAAACACCACAACAATAGGCAACACATTAAGAAAGCGGGAGAGAGTGGACAATGGCGGAGGATGATTTGTCAAATGTTGTAGATGAATATGAGAAGAAATCGTACCCATAGTCGATATACCAAGACAACCTTAAGCAGAAGGGAGGTAGTGGGTCGAGGGTTCTGCTGTTAAATCTAAAAAAAAAAAAACTTTCCTTTTTTGATATTGGATGTTGCTCTGGCGTGGTCCCCTCGGGCCAGATGGACCCCCTGGACTGAGGCGGGCTCGTAATGTGTCAAAGATCGAACGCACCTTAGTGCCATGGCAACCGACGGGGCCTGGCGCAGAGGCGAGGACGGAAAAAGCTCTCCCATGGGGCAATATAAGCGCTTCTTTCTTCTACTGCTTGTTTCCATTCCGCTACAGTTGCACATCAGAGGAGGGGGGGGGGATATATTATTTACTCTGTCCAATGAGGGGGAAAAGACAGAATAGCACCTGGGACAAGAAACATTCAGGGATCTCGTTCATTTATCTGGAGCAGCATCTCACACCGAGATGGTTTTCAGAGGAAAGAAAAAAATTGCTAAATGTATTTGACCTTTGATCTAATCTAATTCCCCAGTAAATGCAAACGTCCCTTGATATCAGTGTCACACATCTTCCTATATCCCCGCAAGGTACTTTTAATTTAACCCAAACAGCCGAGGGATCGAACAATAGACCTTGTACAAATGGGCCCTTGCCAATCCAGAATTCAAAGGATTCCGACATGGTCTACAAGAAAGGTTTACTTTGCTGTGTTCTTGCCGTTTTGTTGTTCAGAGTAGATTAAAAGGCTGGAATATATAGAGAAAGGAAGCTTTTTTCCACTCTCGATACCTCGACATGTTCATCAAGGAGAAAGTAATAGAGCTCTGATGCTCGGACGCAAAGCAGAAATTGATGAATCTAAAAGACGATTAACCTCCAATTAAAGATCCGCTTTTCTTCTTTCGTTTTATTTTTCACATCAGTTTGAGGTTCAGATTGTTTGTCGGTGTCTGACGGAGAAAGCAATCCTCAAAGCCTTTGGCCGTCTTTCAGTTGTAATGGACTCCATATTGATCAGTGGCGGGCCACCCCAGCCCCTATGTAATATCGCCACCACAGAAGAAGATGGGAAGAATGGGATGTCTACCGGTCACGAGGTCAGCAGGAGGTAAAATGATCTGCATGTGACATCTGCTCCGTCCGAACTCACCCACCTCCGCCTCCGCCTCCACCCAAGACTCCCTTCATCCCCTTGCAAATATAAGAGGCTTATTGCATGCTGTATGATAAAGAAGAAACAAGAAAAGCCAACTACAATGCAGAATAGTGGAATGAAAGTGTTTTCTTTGAGGACCTGTCACTCCCCCATTGGTATGCAGGTGAAACCCGGACCACAGCTGCACTGCCCTGTCACATCCTTTGATCCGGGCACTTTAAAATGACCAGCAGCATGTCAATGGACAATGAATATATTCGTACCCTTCTCTCCTCTCTCTCAATTTCCCTTGCGTTCGACTTCGAAGATGAAGAAAAAAAATGAAGAAAAAGTATCTCGTGCCGACTTCAAAAGACACACTTACTGCTTTCAATGAGAATAACGCTGGGACGCACCCTCTGAAACCAGCGTGGCACAATAGATTGAATCAGAATAGCATTCCCCGCTTCTGATGAAGGACAGGGGAAATCTCCAGAGGAGTTTTAAATGACATTAATAAAGATACTTGGTCTTTCTTGGCACCAAGACCAAGATTTGTCCAGTATCTTATGCAATTCCACCATGGCCATATGTCAGCTGTGTAATAGCTTTCTATGTTTGACTTTTAGTTAACATGGATCATATTTCATATTTAGAAATGCACCATTTTACATGTATGTGTGTATGTATGTAGTGTGTGTATAGATTTGTACATTTGTATGTAGGTATTTGTGTATATGTAAATATAACTGTATGCATATCTATTCCCAGAAAATGGCTTGAATCACATTTTAAAAACACTGCTCTCTAAAGAAAGCTTAAAACCAACATGCAAACGCAAAATACAAATCGAGAGAAGCAGGTTATCTGGGCAGCATGGCAACACAACGTCCTTGAACGTGACGGATGCTCAAGGCATCTGAGCGAAGTAGAAAGACAGTAATAGAGTGCCGCACTTTGTACTGAGAGTATTCAAAGTTTAACTGCCACTGAGTGACAAGCCAGTGGCAAGATAAGAATGGTGGACGCAGTACAGTGACATGCCGCTATTGTGGAAGAGAGGGTGCAGTGGATGTCGGCAGTCTCGATGTGAAGTGTTATCAAAGATAGGTTTGAGGCACTAGGATTTGTTCACTTTCAATCAAACAAGGTAAAAAAAATAAAGGAAGGAAGAACATTTTCTTCAATTGATACCGGTTTCATAACCGGAGCATAGCTTAGAAAGTCTGAAAGGCTTTCGGTTATGATTCTGATGTTGGCTATAATGCAATACGTCACAATGTAGCGTTCTTTTTCCACCCTAGTCATATAGGTGTGCATGGATAGCTGTAATTTTGTATTTTTCCATGGCAGAAATATAAAGATAAAATCATACAATGATCAATGTGAATATCTAATATTGATTCTTGATGCCACCCAATAGACTTTCCTTCTTTGTCTTCAGGTCAATCTCCCATCAATAGCAAAGCACATATTTATTTATTTATGTCCATCCTTTCTTTCTGTTTGTTTTACCTAAATTGAAGAAAGCAATGCACTTGTTTGGAGAACATTACATCTCTTGGGACGTGATTTTCCCATGTTCTCCAAAGACTGTACACACCTCTCGCTATGCTTGCTCTTCGTCTGCACTGCACCTCGAGAGAAACCCATCTTTATTGACCCAAAAAGACTGCAGCAGCAGTAGTAGCGCCTAGCAGCACTGAGCGATCGAAGCTCCTCCGCACTGAGGCAGGACTCACCCCGACGCCGTCCTCCTGCCGGTACTGCTTCCAGGCCCGGCCTGTGTCGCTGTAGAGGAGCATGTAGCTGCTGACCCAGTCCGAGCTGTCGTGGCGCCCCTGTGTGGCCACCGCCGTCACCTCCATCCTGTCCCTGAGGTCCAGCTGGAACCAGGGTTCCTTCTCTGTCGGCATCGGAGACCAGCCTCCCCCCCCTATCGGAACCCAGACACAAACGAAACAACGACGACGGCATCTTCATTATGGGAGGGTGGGGTTCACGGAGATGGGCTGAGTTCGCCCGCGTCAAGCCGACATGAACATATACATATGGCTGGGAGCTTGACCTTGAACAGATGGTAGACGGCCACGCCGTTTTACCTGCATATATGGGTCGGCTTGATCATATGTGTGTGTGTGTGTGTGTGTGTGTGTGTGTGTGTGTGTGTGTGTGTGTGTGTGTGTGTGTGTGTGTGTGTGTGTGTGTGTGTGTGTGTGTGTGTGTGTGTTTGTGCGTACCTGAAATATTGTAAGTGTCAGTGTGTCAGCATGTGTGGGTAGGATGTGTATGTGTGTGTGTGTGTGTGTGTGTGTGTGTGTGTGTGTGTGTGTGTGTGTGTGTGTGTGTGTGTGTGTGTGTGTGCTTGTCTATGTAGATTTGTAAATGTGTGTGTGTGTGTGTGTTTGTGCATGTGTGTATACATGTGTGTGTGTGTGTGTGTGTGTTTGTGACTGTGCATGTGTGTCTGTGTGTGTGTGAGAGAGAGAGAGAGAGAGAGAGAGAGGGAGAGGGAGAGGGAGAGAGAGAGAGAGAGAGAGAGAGAGAGAGAGAAAGAGAGAGAGAGAGAGAGAGAGAGAGGGGGAGAGAGAGAGAGAGAGAGAGAGAGAGAGATGAATGGCGAGCAGAGAGCAGATGAATATGGATCAGTGCAACGCTGCATGTGGTGTTGTGATGTTCTCAGTGTAGCGTGTTGATCTGCCAGAGATGAAAGAACCGTTTATGCATCGCCACTGACAAACAAAACACAAACACACAACATAAAAATGAGGAATAGAGAGTCCCAATATTTGTTTCTCCTCCCCGAGTGTCAATGGGAAATTTTACTAGACTTGAATTTATGCTGTCTATTGTGGATTATTAAATCGATAAATTAAAGACAAATATTGGCAAGCCCTTGTGTCTGAACTGGCAAAATTAACAGTTACTGTGGACTAGTTCAGAAAACCTCTTTGCGGAGGCCCGCATTTGTAGCCCTCTGTGGAAGAGACACTGACAGTGAAAAGTAATTTTGTAGGTTACTCTATAGCGTCTATTCCTTCTCCAATCACAGCCCCAGCCGTGGTAAACCCATTGGACACCTCGGCCATGATCCATTGATTTATTGCACTGCTTTCAAACTTTATCTTCAGAGAAACAGAGCTAAATAGAAATTGGGAAATTGACCTTTCTATTTGAGATTGAGGAATGGTTATAAACATATTTCAACTGCAATCCTGTCTAAGTGAAACAAGAGTTCTAAACGTTTCTGCATTCAAAATGGTGTTCTTGTTATTTTATTCTTGATGCCGTTTTAAATATCCTCCGTTCGCACTATGGAAAAGTCAGTCCGACAGATTGGAATGCAATGAACACATACAGTCAAACACATTGACGCAGAATGCCCACGCATTTATTCATTATTTCCGTGCCAAAACAAACTGTGTTCTTTTCTTTACATTTGGATTTCTAGTGACTCCTGAGGTTTTTTCCTCCTGTTGATATTGAATGACACTGTGTTTTTGTGCCATCTAGGAATGTGGATTAAAACCATTGTAGGGAATTTAAGCTATTGTGTAATCTTTTGAGATGACCAACGCACGCTTGCGTACGGATAGATAGCATGTCTGACAGTAGAAAAAATACAAGGTTGTTATTGTTTTGAATGCATTGATTGAATGTTTGCTCATAGTGCAAATCACACTTGATAATGGACTTTCAACTAGCCACTCAGCTGGATCAATAGTAGCTATTTATTCACGTCATAGGAGGATTTAATAACATACCAGGGGTCATATCACACACACACAAAAGTGTTTTTAAAGTGTCTTGATCGCAACAGCAAGGAACAATTGACGTGAGATAAAGGTTTTAAGGCTAGCTACACATTTTTTGCTGGTTAAACAAGTTATTTATTTGATGGCATCAATTAGTAATTTTTCCCAAATCAATTACATGGCAAATTACGGGAAATGCGTCCCAGGCCTCCCTCGGGAGGGATGTAGGTTATTGATATGACCACGGTAACTAGATAGTGGAAGATGGGAGAAAATGGATTAATTATGATTTCCGTCATGTTTCGGAAAAAATTATGCACTGGCATTTCATAAGGAAACTAATATAAATGTTTCATCCCCTTTCAGGGCGTGATTACATGTAGATATCCTGTTAACAGATAAAGTAAATGAACATTTAAACCATGTATGTGAGTTATGTATGCGAAGATATTTGCTTATATCTTTTCTAGCTAACAAGCCAATTATGTTTGTTGTGCCAACAATGTGTACAAATGTTATTTGCTCATTCTGACCTGATCCTATTGTTTTACAAGACTTAGGAGGTATGGCTTTGTAGATTACTGAGACTTATTTTAATTGAATCGTGAAACACACAGCTTGCTATTAATTCCTATTACGCATTTTGTCATTTAGGTGTGTGATTATAGTCAGCTATCCTGTTTTCTCAAGATGATGAGAATGTCACACAGTGCATAATTGATGGAGACATGAAAGCTACATATGTTGTTCCCAAAATAAAACGTTTAAACATCATCCGAAGATGGTGTGAATACAATTTAAAAAGGAAAACTTATTTGAACAAATAAAACGGGTGATAGCCGAAAAATACGACGGTGTAAGAGTTACACCAGATCAATTATCAACACAACGATGTGGTCAAAGATGATGGGTTTAATTTGGAGAATGGGGCAGTTGGTGACCACTGCAAATCACGGGTTTAAGGCGGTAGTTAAAATAATAATTCTTTCCCACATTTATGTCCGGCAGAGTTTTTTTTATTTTGTGTGTTTTTTATTAAGTCTCCGACACTGACACGCAGTCTTGGCTTGTCCTCTGGTGCCTGCCAGGTCCGTTATGATGTGGTGGAAATTCAGGGTCGTGATTAAAGTGTGTGTTGGATAACGGGAGGCATCGTGAGTTTCATGAAGATGTGTTGTCCCTGGGGGTCTCCTCCGCTATCAGGTTGAAGAAACAGGTCAACTCAGCCAGGGAGGTTCATTACTCAGCGGCTATGGGGAGCTGGGGAGGTGGCGGTTGGGTGGGGGGGGACACCAGCATGGGAGCAGATGAGTGCGGAATATCAAGCCGGAGTCTCGGTCACGGAGGATGCAGCGTTTACCAACCGACCACTCAATAACCCCACCCCTTTCTCCACAAGCCTTCCTGTCGCTGTGGTGAAGGTTGAGGTCCGGGCGGAGGAAAACGTGTCCATGAAACAGGAGGGGTGGACCTGACTAGCATATGATGTTCCTGTTAAACATGCAGGGGTTTTCTTGCATCATAAACCATGCCCAGAGTCTATTCTCTTCTTTGGCTGCATACAGGGTTGGCCGTGTTCCAAGGGGGATGGCCATTTTTCCCTAACCTAGATTTTTTTTTCAGCCACTGTTTTCACAGAAGATGAATTATTGCATCTCTGGGATCAGCCGCCTTTAAGGGCTAATCTTTGTATTACTGGGGCATTTTCTCCCGGAGTCTCGTGACTTCAAAGATCTCTAGGTATTTTTGTCCGTGATCTGTTGCTCTTATTCTGGCATTGGTGCAGAAAAGCAGGCCAGCTGAGAGGAATCGAATAGTTTTACTTCCAAGAAGTCACACAGGTGTTTACTTAGTTTGGGGATCCATCTTCCATTTTAGAATGACACTCGACGGACAAGAGTGCCATTCGGCCTTCATATAGATAGCTGTTAATATTCTGAAATCCATTTGGCTTATTTAGTATTTATGAGTCATTCGGGAGAGCAACTACACATGCTCAAGGTGGTGGTGGTGGTGGCCGTGGTGGAGCTTTTGAAGGACAAAGAGTTTTGCCATTCCTTGGAAATTCACGAGAAGCCATGATCTATGTGGGACACGGTTCCAGTTTATCAGTTTAACAGCCAGACGGTTGTCTGGTTGCTGTATCCACGGTGTGCACACCATCGCGTGCCTTAAAATACGGGCTTTGTCTGCTGTATCTACAATGTGCTTGTTCTATAACTCCTATCGTGACAGCATGTCACACACTGTAACCCAGAGTATACATTTTCTCCTTCTGAGGGGCTGTCAGGGGCTGTGTGTTGTTGCTACTGATGACTTGCTGAGAGCCAGAGCAGGCATTGACCTCGCCTCTGTCCTTGAATTACTGCCGGAGCTGTCAAAATTAGCGCACAAACACAATGTGACTTTTGCTGTTTAGATTAAGGTACACATTAGCTTTGGTAATGGACTTGGCTGGGTGGCATGCTTTGTTCCTTTTCTCCAATCCAAATGGCTCTCACGCTTTTTTATTAACATATTTGATATTTTTTTCTCCTATAAATAACATTTTACACCAGCCAACTTCAATGAAATCCAATCCGCGGATTAGTCAAAGCACAAAACTATTTGATGATGACTTGAATCAATGAATGGGTTTATTGAATATATTTAAAGATTAGAAATGAATTACTTATCACTTACTTATAGATTCAGGAAGGGAAATATGTGGATAGCTGTATAAAAGTAATTGTTATTGGCAAATACCAATTGCGTTATTTTTTTAAACAGATTGAGTTCTGTGTGCGTAATAGACAGGCACACACAATAGTCCATCATCCATAATTGTACTTTGCAATTATGGATGATGTACTGTGTACTGTGCCGATTCGTTGGAAAAGCACCAAACAAAAAGTACAATCACACTGTCTTTGTCTTTCAACTATCTACCAAGTGCAAATGTTATGCAGCAACAAAGCCTGAAAGCAGACTTTGCATTGTTTTCGATAAAACTTACTTTGTGAAACAATACATTTCCTTTTCGATACAACGGACAAACAATTTGTGTCTGATTGACCTCACAAATGGAATTATTTTACCCCTTTATACCGGATGAAAAGAGTGTGGAAACAGGAGACACATCACACACCAACCGCCACCCACCCTTTGTTACTCACCCTCTCGCCTGTTCAGCTTTGCAAACTGGGGCGCATTACCCACAGAGGACTGGGAAGAGCTGTGGAAAGAGGCGTCGGGCAACGTGGACACCAGTGGGCCATCGCAGTTATCTGGGGGATCAAATGCAACAAGGAAACGGACGGGTTAGATCAGAGCTATTTGGACGTGTTCTCAACTCAACACACCTCGCTCCTGCAGATGTACCACTTTGCGCTCCCCTGTTCAACTAAACTGTGTATAGTGATGCCTCAGAAAATGAAATGCGTAACAACAACAACAACAACAACCAGATAATGGGAAATGGATCACATCGGAATGGCACAAATCTCAACATGATCCATGTCTAATGTTGGGCTTCTGTGGACATCTATATAATCACAGGAAAAGGGTTACCCATTGGAAACAGGCATCAACCACGGTTCACATTGAAGATCAACGATGGATTTTAAATTGGAAATTATCAGCAGGCTCTGCCATAGTCTCTCTCATTTGATTGCCGCGGCCCAGCTGGATGTTATCTGGAGGGTCTGTCCTTATAGGGTTTTGAAATTGTTTATGCAAAAACAAGAGCTCTTCAAATGACCATCAGCAAACAGAATGAGAATAGCAAGAAGGGACATGGCTCTGCCAAGCAGATAGAAGTCACTTTAATCTGCCAATGCTGGAAAAGAGTCATTTTAGAGTTGATAGGAAATCAACAAACATCACCTCCCCTTTCTGATAAAAGACCAGAAGTTGTTTTTCTTCTTTCCCGCTTTCCCGTTATTTTAGGTTTGTTTTGTTTGTCTCTAGTCCCCTTTTCTAAATTCAACGCATTAATATATTCAGAGTGATGTCAGAAAAAGCCCATAGGGCAATCCATTTGAGGTTGCCATGTTCAATGGCTTCACAACTTCTACTGCAAGGTTTCACTTGAATTCCTGGTGGACTGTCCCTCCCTTTGAGCCGTAGCTATTGTACACAGAGCCAGAGGCCCAAACCAAGAGGAATGTTTCTGTCCATACTACCTCTTCAGACAAAAACTGGTTTGAAAACATTATACATATTTAATGTTTTTCTTCACCTTTCTTTATTGTGTGTTAATTATATTCAAAATGCAATGGTACAGTAGTATGGTATCATAAGACGTTGCGGTCAGGTGTTTTACAGTACTGTATGGTCTAATCTGGATTTCATCTGGTGTGGTAGCATAGGATAAAACTCCTTTGCACCATTTTACTGATGCATTATTGTGTATTTGACTTTGGCTATGAACGACCGGAGCCGCCAATGCGATGTCAGTCAGTCCCATCCGAATCAGGACCGAACTGTGTGTGCCGAACACACACAGGATCCAAACAAGAGTCGATCATTAACAAGTACAAGAGCCCCCTGCTGCCAGACACGTCTGCATCACGCGATCTGATTACGTCGTGCGACACAAACGGATGACAACATGTCTTTAGTGGGTCTTTCTTACAACGCACGGCTTGTTGCTACAGTACAAGAAAGACAAGGGCGTTCATTTGCCGCTTTCCCGGGCAGTCCCTTCAAGCCTATCAAGATGTACTGGCCATGAACGCCTCAGCTCATTGTCTTCGTGGGGCCGGGGTGCGGCGGATTATCACAGCCCCTGGAGGTTCATAACCCAACAGTGAAAGCTCCCACACATCGCTGCACACTGCATTCCATTTCGTCACAGAATTTCCCCCCGCAGTCAAGTAGGCCTATAGTAGCCGTCCATATGCGGCGTATGCATTGGTATTCTTTTTTATGTGAAAGTCCATCTTTGGTTTTCTCTGTGTCTCTCCCCACCCTTGTGCATGTGTTCTATAGATAACACACCCACACACACACACACACACACACACACACACACACACACACACACACACACACCCACACACATACACACACATATCTATCAGTGAAGGCTTAGATGATGCTCAGTTCATGAACAATTTGTATATCATATCACTTAGACTGCAATTTATCGGAATACGAGTCAAAACTTGAATTCCGAGGACTCCGAGAGCGTTCTGCCAATATTCAACACTATATGCATATGTTGATGAAGATGGAAATGATTAAGCTATGAGTACAACAGAGATGTGTGTATACTTTTCAATCGAACAGTTCAACATAAATTAACAAACATATGTTATGTATGACACATCCATACGCTTTCAAAATGTATAGCTAGGGTTCCTAAATTCTGCCTAGTCCAACATTTTCTTCAAGCGAGAGTCCATTTGAGTTAGTAAAAATGCTGACAATGTACAGAAACATACCGTTTTAAATTAAAATCACTCCCACACAACTGGAGTTGCTAGAACATCCACTTTTAGTAATATATGCCACATCCAAAACAACCTCTTGACCAGAGCATAGGTCTGCTCTTGTTCAGATCTGCTCTCTAAATGTTTGGAAAACATAAAGCGATGGGCAATCCCTGGTAGCTAATGTGGAGGGTGAAAAACACTTTGGCCGAGCCAGTATTGTTTTGGGTTGAATCCTGTGCTATTGTATTTAAATATGAGCCTGACTCACTGGACATTGTGAAGTACGCACTCATAGAATAACCTTTGCCTCACCAAACTGTGAATCCAATAACGTCATCTAGGATTGTGTGTCTGAAATGGAGTCTGCGTCATCTAATGACATGTTCAATGTTCTAAGACAGAACAGCTTAATGCATAAGCCTATCACCCCCACTCCCAATGAATAGCAGAATAGGGTTAGGGTTAGGCTGTAAATTAGGCTAAAAACATTTTTGACATCTTATGTTTGGTTTTCACACAACCGTTTTGGGCTATAGATTTACCTTCAATGAAGTTACTGAATTATGTTTTTGGCCACCAGCAGCTAAAGGGATCAGTATTTTGGGATACGAGGGTGTGACGTGATCGGCCGCCAATAGTCTATGGGAAAAACATATTTAATCATTAATAACTTTTTATTGAAATATAATTGCCCACCATCTTTCATAATATGAAGATGGTCTTTATATAGACTCCATATACAGAAGTAAATGATTGGCTTTGTAATACAAGCCTGAAAGGATTTTTCTTCCTGATGTCTTAGAACGGTGGCCACCACCTTCGCCAACCACCTAGAGGTCGTTAGAGGAACTACATGTTAGCCTCTTCCGCATGAGCCTCAAGCAGATGGTCACAGCTGACGCTTCAATGCAACACACTCAACCAGAGAATGCATGTGTTGTTTTTACCAGTTCCTCTTTGCCAGCAAACACAGAGCCCAACCCCATGTCATCACTCACTCCATCACACCTCCATTTCAGCAATATGCGACGTACACCCACCGCAAACAAAAGTGATTGACTCGTGAAAACTGTGTGCTCGACTCCATTCTCCAGGGCTACTACGCTACACACCACACACACATAGACAAGAGAAGACCAATGTTGAAACAGTACCTTATCTACACTATACAATTTTCCTTACCCTTGACTGCACAACTACTATCGTCATTTTAAACAACGCTCCGTCTCCGCAAGACATATGCATTAACCGGCATGTGATGGCTTCACATCTGCATTAGACCCAGCAAGGGGGTTTCGGAAACATCTGCACTCAATTCATTTTCAAAAGGTAATTTGCAGTCGGGATAGTTTATCCCCCCGATGGCATCCCTGAGTGTCTCGCTGCCGGCTTAAAAGTAGTTTCAAGAGGTAGCTTTCAATTCCCCACGGTCATAGATGCAATTAGATACAGAGCACACCGAGTGTGTACATGGGGGGCAATTACGGGTCGGTACAGGTCCACGTCTCCACTGTGAAGATTGCATGATCGTTACTTTTCTTTCTATCCATGATGGGAGCTGAATTATGGACTTGAGTTGTTGAGATGATTGTTCTTGTGTCGTCGTCGTCGTCCCCCCCCCCCCCCTCCCTCCCTGCTCGGTAGAAAAAGACACAATCAAAAAAAGAAGATTTGTTTTGCACTTCAATCAGAGGACTTGCCTCAATGATTACATTACAGTTTAGCCGCGTCACCTGCCCGGAAAGTTCATGAATGGACTTCGTAACTTCCACAGTAAGGGGCCGCCATAGGAGAGAACATCTGAAATGACCAAATATGGTGGCAAGAGGTCATTGAAAAACACACAAACCTGTCAAGTATTAAAATAATTGGAAGTACTCACCATTGACAGAACACAATCAAAATGCGATTATAAAATAGAAGTAGACCCATTCAGTGTGGTTACCAAAGCAACATGCAGCACTTCACTCGCAGAACCCACCTTTAGTACATTCAGCAACCCCCACATCTTTTATGCAGGAGGTTTTTGTTTCAATATATGTTTTTGTTCAATACACTGCAAATAGAAACCCCAGGTTCCTTGAAATTACAAGCAGTGCAATTTTAGCACTGGGGGTGGGCTAACCAATTTACACGTAGTAGGCAACTGGACAAGCAATGATAAATGTTTTTCGGGCAGAGACAAAGCCAACGCAATACTGTGATGGCAGGAAACCAGTAGGTCTAATCATATTTACACTTACTGGAAGCAAAGAATTAGGAGACCGTTTGCCCAGCCGGTTAAACACTATTATAGCATGTCTCATAAGTGATCTCAAAGGTGTTGATGAGGGATTCACAACCGTGCTAAAGATATCCAGAGAAGAAGGAATCTGTCAAGGATGCATTTCAACATTTCAGTTGTAAACATGAAGAAGAGGGGGAACCTTGTGAGAATGGGCTGCGTTGTCTATAGTACACGTTATCTAGTCCACACTAGCGTCTGTATCTTGGGGCAAATTCCTTAATTAACCGGTACATTGCACTTTCACAGGTCAACAGCAGCCATGGACAATTAACATCAGTAGTGAAATTTGATCCTGGATGGTACTAATATGCATTCCTTCCACACCTCTTTATTGTAGTAAAAGATGTGTGTGAGATTGTGCTTCTCTATATCTAACGATTCTTGAAAGCGTTGTTGTGAAGGCTGGCAGATTCCTCTGGCAGGAAGGCCTCTTGATAGTTGCCTTGATTAAATCTGATTGGCCTAAACAGCCGGAGACTTGACACCCGCCATGGCTGGCACCCGATGCAATTCCTTGCTCTTTAGCTCCTCTCTTGCCCTTTCTCCATCTTGTCAGTCGGCAACACCACCGTCTCCCTGCCTCATTAGCAGTGTCTGCGTCACATCTCCCCGAGCTCCCCAGGATGTGTTTGGGACAGCTTTTCTCTCCTGAGTTCAGGCCATCCCCCCTGCCTCAATGCGAGCATCTGGTGTGCATTGTGCACACTGTCACTGACCCTATAACTCTTTCTCTCTGTGTCTCAATGTCTCTCTCCCGGGGGGAACTGGCAGGTAAGAACCGAGTGGGGGTCTCCTCCCTGCATCCACTTGAGCGTCCTCAGCGGTGCATGCATTACTTTGACGGGCAACAGCTTCTGACTGGAATTGCTCCCAGACAGAGTCCCTGAAGCCAATCCCCCCGCATTGTTGTCGGCCGCTGGCCCAGACCTCTCCACACTCACTCCTGGGTTCAGCCAAAAACAATAGAAATGAAATAAATGCAAAAGCAAAAAGAAGGGGCTGTGTATCCCGGATGGTCTTGTGCCTTTAGCTCGTTTAAGTTAACAGTCCCCCAGGCAAATTATTCGGCCAATTAACATTTAGGCATCCGCTCGTTGCGCTCGGTGTCAGAAGGAAAAAAGGAAAGGGGAAAATGAAAGAGAATATGGCTGGAGGTTTTTTTGAATCGATTTGCACACACTGTATGGGAGTGACAGCCCTGGGTTGGACCCCCTGCTGGGGGAAGGGGAGGGAAAGGGCAGGAGATGAGTGGACGCCCGCTGCAAACTGCAGGACACCAGCGGGGGCCTCCCGCCCGTTTATCTAATCCCAATGCGTGGCCCCTTCCAAACATCAGAGTGCATACACTACAGAGACGCTGAGCCGCAACACCAGGGCCCTCCCCAAAATCAGGGTTTATATTTCATTCAAGTCGAGAATTTAAAAGTCTAGCGACAGGTTCAAAAGGCGTTAGTTGGAGACTTAAGCTGTGAAGCATGAGTTGTGCTGGTGGAATTATACGATAGCACAGTGTTAATCTTACAGCCGTGACTTAAATACCTAAGGGATGGGGGGGGGGAATCTGTTCCGACACCTACAGGGTGTTAGATCTCTTCCATTTAAACCTCCAGTAACATGGTGTCAGGGCAGTAGGCAAGCAAACACACACACACACACACACACAAATACACACACACACACACACACACACACACACAAACACATTGCTATGGTTAAATGTGAGATGTGCTTGTGCATGCTTGTTTTCCATTTAATACAAGGTTGTTTGCTTGTGTGCGGTTGTGTGTTTGTGTGTGTGTTATTTGTGTGGGAAATCCTGAACGACAAACAACAAAGTATAGTATAGTTGAATAATAGTTTATAGAGTATATAGTATAAAGTACATAATTGTTTCATACCCAGGGGTAAATGATAGGGAAAAATTAGCATACTGAGATATGACATGTAGGAGAATTATGTTGAATTGGAATTGTAAAACGATGATTATAAGGCATAAAAAAAGTGATTTAACTGAGGCGTAGACTGCAGTTACTTTGCACAATTCCCTTTAATCTCTAGTGTGCGGCGACATTGCTCCCATAGGATTCTGTCTGGTGTTAATCATTCACACACCTAAGAGAAGGTGGTTGATGATTATTAGGCATAATTTCTGTCTTATGACTTAACGTTTTTAAAGACTATGTACTGAAATAAGGTTAGGATCCACTGGTCCATAAAATGAAAATGAAATAAAATCTCCAACACCCAAAAGTCTTGATAAAGCAAAATCAAAACTGGAAAAGTCTTTGCATAAGGCCAAAATAAAACACAAGATCTCACCAGAGGCCAGTTGGGCCTAGAAGGCCTGAGAGCTGAACCATCCAAGCTTTATTTATTGTTCATACCATGTTTAAATATATGTGCCACATGTTGTAGAGCCACAAGAGTCAAAATATATATCACCTACAATTTGTGAGTATGTGTCAGCAGCAGCATTAGCATGAGACTGCATAGGAGTCTGTCCTAGTACACCAACCGACAGTATATCATACCTGGACCGATTCTGAATGCATCATATAAATCAGCGACAACACAATAACCAGCAGCTATGGCGACTTAAATAGCCACTCTGTGTTCTCCAAGGCCCCAAGGTCATGTAATGTCTCTCCATAAAGCAGGCACCCATTCAGAAAATGCACTAGCCTTGCATTGTACCGCTTGCTAATAACACAGAACATTTTCCTGATGCACTTTCTGATAGGACTATTCCTGCAACCTAGCGTGTGCATAATAGCTGACGCATAGCTATTAAACATATTGGATGCAATGAGCTCTGGTGTTTGGGCTACAACGCTTTTGGAAACAGAAAAAAAGTCTTTAAATTCTCCTCATACTGATATATTAGGCTCTTTTGGGTCTGCTCAAACATTGATATTTATTTATTCATGTGCATTTGCACATAATTAATTTCTTTGAAGTTCTTTCTTTTGAAACATTTACCTCACTTTCAAAAGCCGTGATGTGTAATTAAAAATAGACAGAGAGAGAGAGAGACAATAAACACACCCTTAGATAATCCGGCTCGTTATTTATCTGCTTAGATTTATTAGAAAAAATTCTGTAAACCTCATTTACTGTTTTGTATAATAAAATCCTTGGCTTAATCCTACTTGATAATTTAGCGATACTGCATGTTCCCAGACTATATCGGACCAAGTGACTGAACTTTTTAGTTACCACCTTGAGACGCGGTAGAAGCGGTAGAAAACCACATGACACGCTGCTATTCAATGTTTTTAGTACTAATATCAGACATTGATAAAAGGTCTGCAATTCCTTATACAGCAAAAGTTAATGAAGCAGCATCAATGTAGCCCAACAGAACACTTCAGCAGTCATTTGGACAATCCATAGAACCCCAACAGTGTTGTAGGGTTGATCAACTAATACAAACACATGATTATTAAGGAAAAAGATCACTTGAGATTTGTATTCTTTTTTTAATTTTACAAACAGGCGTGGCTCCGGGCTCTAATGATAGAGCATGGATTTTGTGTCAGTTATGCTTTACTAAAGAGCCCAGACTGACACTGACCCCACATTGACTCTAGAATAAAGTTAATGGAATGCTACTTGCTAGTGGTCAATGCAAAATACAAAATACCATTAATACTATCTATAGGAAAC
>NC_082401.1:20479197-20491697 GCF_031168955.1 Gadus macrocephalus | reverse complement strand
AATCAAGTTCTTAGGTTACGCAAACTCTACAGCAAGGCTTGGGTCTCTAATTGAATAAAAAGCTGAAAGAATAAAGACCAAGATCGTATCCATCCTGTGTTAGAGCAACCAAAACTACTCGGTAAAAGCAACAAGACATACAAAGTGGTTTTAATATAGATCCACAACTTTTCCAAAGCAGAAGAGAGTGGTTCAGAATAATAATGGCATTATTATAAGGCGGATGCACATTTGCTATAGTGCAAATACCTTTTACACACAAAAAAAACAAAAAAAAATGTATGTTCATGAACGCTTATTGTTCATAAAATAAGTGTGCATTTTCTGCGATCAATATGTATGCTTGCATATTTTTCAATGCAGCGAAAAATCTAATGACATTTTCTTCGTGATTTGTGGCTCTTAAATATTCAGCTTAGCTCCAGGAAATACGTCAAAACATTGGTCTGTTTTCCGCTTACTTACAATAGATATTACGGTAAAAAGACACTTCAGGTATATGACGAGTCGTTCACACGTTTCGTTCTGTTAGACTTCATGCTGCTGCTATTTCTGTCATGACCGACCACGCTACCTTTGACAAGGAAACCATTGAAAGAGAATCCTGTCCGTGTGTGTGTGTGCGGGTGCCATTGTGTGCCCATGCGGCTGCCTGTGCAAATGCGTTAGTGTTTGTGAAGGTTCAAGAATGTGAGAGTGTGTGTGCACTGAGGTCCCAGGCGAGGATCTATCCAAAACAGTTGTATTTGTACAGGGATTAGACAAAGCACATTTTGGTCTCAAAGGCCAGAAGGTTTATATTCTCACTGCCAACACATATCACTGCCCTGTCCTAAGCTTTCCTGCCAACGCAAACATTTTGATGCCCCCAGAGTGCCGCTGGGGAGTATCCTAATCTACATTATCTCTTCGCTCCGGGGCGCAGTGTGTGTGTGTGTGTGTGTGTGTGGGGGGGGGGGGGGGGGGGGAATGGTGGTGGGGGGAAGAGGTGGGGGGGGGTTCATGCAGACCTCGCAGTGATCCAGCCAACGATAAGCCTTTTATCACAATGTCCTCTCCAGCATTCAAAAGCTTATTTTCATGTGTGACTGATAAGGAGTGCCATTCTAATTAATAAATACCTGCAGTGTTCCCCCCTCTCTCTCTCTTTCTCCCTTTCACTCTCTCTCTCGCTGTCCCTCTATCTCTCACTGCTTCTCAGTCCCTCGCTCTCTCTCACTCTCAATCAATGCTTGTCTCTCTGTCTCTCCACATATCTACCCCTTCTTCCCTCTCCCTCTCACTCTCAATCACTGCCTCTCTCTATGTCTCTCTCTCTCTCTCTCTCTCTCTCCCTCCTGCTCTCAAAATAAATCGCGGTGACATTTTGTCCTCCTCGCCCGCACCCTCCCCTCTCCTTTGGCTTAATTGATCTCATCAGTCTTGGAGGGTCGTGAGAGGCAGGCGGAGGCAAACGACTGTTACTTTCACGCGAGCCAAAATCCAAAGTTCTCCCTTAAACTTCATTTATCTCCTGGGTTGAATCCTTCAGTCTGCGGTCTGAATTACTCCTGTGGAAGCACTCCCATTGGCGTGGGGGCAAATAGAGATGCGGTCACCCGACCATTGTCTTCTTTTCACCCTCCCAAGGTCGGTGGCCCCCATCCAGCCTCCGCTGCACATAAGGGAACCCTCGCAATCTGCCACATGTCTGATCCTCTCCCTCAAAGCGGGCATTTACCTTTCATAGTATTTGGAATGGACTGCTCGCTTTGTGTTCCTGAAGGGACGTTTTGATGTGCACGTTTGTGTGTGTGCGTTCATTTGTGCATGTGTGTGTGTGTGTGTGTGTGTGTGTGTCTTAGTGTGTGTGTGTGAGTGTGTGTGTGTGTCTTAGTGTGTGTGTGTGTGTGTGTGTGTGTGTGTGTATGTCTGTGTCTGTGTGTGTGTGTGTGTGTGTGTGTGCATGTCAATGATAACGTGTATAGCCCGTCATCGCCTTTGACATTGTTAATGTTCCAGCCTCCCTCCCAGAACAGACGAGGATCTGGAGCAACAAGCGCGGGCCGGGCCCGAGGGAGTCCTGTGTCATGGGTGGAGCCGTCTCGGTAAGCGTTTTTAATGAAGCCCCCATGCTGTCTTCCGCCTACGGCAAAACCTTTAAAATTAATTTGCTCCATACGCGGAAGGGCGTCTCCATTTGAAACGCATCCAGCGCTTGACCTCGTCAAAAAAAAGAAGTTGAAGTAAAGACTTTATCACACTAATGCTGTGGTCTGGAGGCCCCGGGGCCCCTGTGGAGTACCACGGGCCCGTACTCGGAAGGAATACAGAATGAGGCGGGCTTTCTCTCTGGGAGCCGTCTGCTGAGTCTGCGGGCGACATGAGCCCGAGCACCCGAAGATCCGAGATGCATACGCACCTGACTTTGGTTTATGGAGATCAGGGGCGTGACACTGGTCCTAGCACATGATCTAGTGCCCTATTCAAAGTACGCGGATACGATAAATAATCCCGTCGCTAAAACTACTTAAACACTTAGCCTTTCCCTTATGGTTTTTTTTAGGGTTGTGCCCCCGGTGAAGATCTTCACAGCTACCAGAATCCCCTCCCCTCGAACGAGGCTACCGAGGTATTGAGTGGGCAAACTTTGTACATTCTGTTCACAACACCATTGATTTATCACCTCACCAGGATCTAGTGGCTGAGTAAATGTTTATGCCAGTGGTGAGCATAGATCGACACCAGACTTGAGTCTCTTTCAAAGTGGTGGAGCCGGTAGTCCATGGGGAAATGAAAAGACGCGATTCTAGAGTCACACCCAAGGTTTATATCTAGAGAGATCAATCGAAGGTTTCAAATATCACGCCGGAGAAAAAATAACAGAATCTTTTAATTGTGTAGATTAGCCAAACAAACCGTTTGAACCCTTGTATTAAACCACTCAATAATCGTCTACATCATGGATCATTAGGAATAACAACATTTCATATTGATCCTCATCAGTATTCATAATATTCTTACATTTATCCTGCAAGTAGATAACACCAATCATTTTTCCAGCATTAAAGCAGCAAAACAAGCTTATTTTGAGGGAAAGGCCAATCGCCCAAACCGAATCTCAGATGAAAGAAGGTCCTTCTTTCATTTTTTGGGTTGGACAAGGACACTTATTGCGGAGAGGATGTGGCTGCCATTATCTCTGTCACCTGACACACGGGGGGGGGGGGACGACGACACACAAAGCAGCCATGACAGATGCCACACTCACTTCTTTAGTTTCCCGATGGTAAATATGAGAGCCAGTCTTTGGCCGTGTCCTCTAGGAATATCTCGCCATTTCATCTCAGAGGAGAATGTCAATTCAGATCACTGGATACATTGACATGCAGCCAAATGGAATGACTGATTGCCTTCTTTGATCCGGTCTCGTCTCGCAGTAAAAGCGGGCCACCGATATGGCAACCGCAGGGAGCGATGCGACTGTTAGATTTATGCTGTGTACCCATAGCCCTGTACTTTCAACGTGTCATGGGTATCTTTGTCTCGTACGTGTTGACGGTCAGGGCTGCCAAACAAACCCTGTGCTTCAAGCTACTCCCAGAGACCGCATGTGAGTCACAAAACAAAGGATCTGGAATGTCTTACAAGCTCACACATAGGTGGATAGAAGATTTCACAAGTTATGAATATCGTTTTTGTTGCACGGCCTATTAAGTTGTTTTTAATGCCCGACCATTTCTTTGTTTTTCTATTAACACCACCCGGGGGGGGGGGGGGGGGGAAGCGAGGGCTTCAATTCTATGCATGGAATGATAATTCAAGTGGCTTTTGCGGTACACGATACACTTAATGTATCATCCCACTGATGCTACCCACCGTAGCGAGAGAGGAGAGGAATGAACAAAGAGGAATGAGATCCTCAGACCGCTTATGGCTCCCGGCATATCTCCACATAACCTCCACATTTACAGGAAGACGTCACGGCATCTGTCAGCGCAGAGTGATGCATCCTGGGACGTTAATATTGATAGGCGTGAAGAGGTCCGGAAATAAAAAATAACAAAGCTGTCAGAGAAACTGTACCATTGAGAGAGCTAAAGGATATCAAAGGGGATGTCTGTTTTTCTTTGAAGTATTGCCAAATAATCAAGAAAATATGCCTGGCAAAAAGAACGATAAATTGTACATTTCTTTGTATTTCTTATCCTCAATGGCGTGGCATCCATTGCTGTCCAGTCACACGTGAGCCCGTTGTGGTTGATTAAGTCAACATAATGAATCCATGGTACTGATTCCAATCATTCGCTTTCTTAGAACATGTGTTCTAAGCACCATGGAGGTAGAAGACTTGTGTAGTCCTTTCTCTACCCTCACATACCTGACCGTAAATTAGTTAAATGTTAGTCAGTCCCTTTCATTGAAATGCTTACTTGTGTTTAACTATATGTTTGTTTTTGTAGACAACAATGTCATTGCCATGAAAATGAGGTGTCTCTGGTTAACTACTATAGTTACCACTGTCCATGACATAGTTGAACTAGACGCAAATATTAGTCACTGTTTGCTACTTACACAGTTCATGAGAGACAGGGATAAATCCAGTAACATCTGTATAATGTTTGAGTATCATTTCACTTCTGTAAAGGCAACGTTTGTGACAAAGCACCACCATAAAGGAACAGTAATGGCAACATCATCTGCGACAAAGCTCTGGTCACTTCAGGCCAACACATGCTGTGACTATCCATTTGTGAGCAGCGCAAAAGATGGCTGAGCTGTCCATAGTGTGTTTGAATTCAGAGGGAGGGATTGTACACTACGACTGTGATCTAAACTGTAAGAATGGCACACACACTCACACAAACACACTCTCCAACACACGCTCGCACGCACGCACACACACACACACACACACACACACACACACACACACACACACACACACACACACACACACACACACACACACACACACACACACACACACACACACACACACACACACAGTGACTCACTGTGCTACCCTGGTGCGGCTACCGTCCAAGCCCACTGCAGGCGGACGCAAAACAATTACTGTGTTGTCCAAATGGGGGATATTTGAATGCCACCACCCAAATTACAACGTTGGACACCAGAGCAGTAACTGACACCATTTTTGAAATTACACACAGCTGAAGAGAGGCTATTACCTAAAAAGTTGACATAAAATGTGCAGTGAAACACATCAGATGCATCACAGAATTCCCTGCTACATAATTTTTTGGGCTTTTTTCAATACGTTTCAACTACAAATACATTGTATTACTTAGAACAACTGATGTGTTTTTTGTCGATAAATAGCAACCACCAGTGCCACTGCCAGCTTCATGCACACGCGCAGACACACACACGCTCGCACACACACACACACACACACACACACACACACACACACACACACACACACACACACACACACACACACACACACACACACACACACACTAGAATGCCAACAGTACTTTTACACTCAAAACACTAAACATGTGTGTGCTAAGCCCTATCCGTAAGCCAACTTCACTGACATGCCGTGTGAATTCGCATGGCCCTTTCTCGTCCATTCACTACGCACTGCGCGTTTTGTCTGATTTAGGCGAGCCTGAGCGAATCATCTGTTTGCAACTAAATGTGATCTGGTATTTTACTCCGAAATTAGGCAATGGGATGCTGAGGTATTACCCTGAAAAATATACATAACTGATATGTGTTTGCATTGTGGTCTCATTTCTCTGTTGGTGATCATCTCCTGAGCACTGGCAGCATATAACCACATATAGCTGAATTAAATGTAGGCTATTACAATAATTTCAGTTTGCGAATATCAATTCAACAAAAACACATTTTCACATGCAATCATGCAGGTCAACGAAGTTGTCCGTGGAAACCATACAGAGTTACAACCAAATAGAGCTCAGGGGATAAATGGAAAAAAATGAACTATATTACTCACAATGACTGGCCGATAGCGCAGCCCTGTAGACGCCGAGGACGAGGAGGCAGATCGCGATAGAAAGAGATGACATGTCCACCCTGCTCGCCACTGACGAGATCCCGGTCGCGATAGATCCTTAAGAGTCTATACTTGTGGATTTGGGGAAAAGAAAAAAAAACTAGTTTCCCCTCCAGCGCCGCCGTGTTATTCCACCTGGCTCGACCACACTCACCTCGACACGAGCATCGAGCGCAAACACTGGCAGCATGCACTCGGTGTAGGCTCTCTCCTTCGCCTCTCCTCGGTCCCTCTCCCTCCTGCTTTCACTCTATGTCGCTCTCTCTTTCACTCTCTCCCTCTACGTCTCCCTCCCTCTCTCTCTGTTTATCCGAATCTCTCTACCAATAGTACCCTTCACCTCGCTCTCTACAGTTCTCTCTCTCTTCTTCTTCTCATTGACACATTTCGAATGGAAATTGCAAATCGCCAGCCACATTCACAACAGCTGCGGAGTTTTTTTTCTCCCAGCGCCGCTGGATAAGCGTTCTCTCCGAGCGCTCTAGTGTCGATATTTCAGCACCGTGACAGCGGACAGCACCGCGGTCCGTGTTTACTACACCCGTACGTTCTAGCTTGTCGTTGGGCTTTCTCTGATATTTAAGCCCCCCTAATCAAACTTATTTTTGCCAATTTCTTTCCATTTGTCATGTCAGGGTACCCTAAATTCTAACATATTTGAAAGTTAGTCACTGCATAAAGGTGATTTTCTAGTTTCCAGCCTCTTTGAAGTGTGTGTGTGTGTGTGTGTGTGTGTGTGTGTGTGTGTGTGTGTGTGTGTGTGTGTGTGTGTGTGTGTGTGTGTGTGTGTGTGTGTGCTTCTGTGCATCTGAGAGTGTGTGTGTGTGTCTGTGTGTGTGCAGGTGTGTGTACATAGTGTGTGTTTGTGTGTGTGTCTGTGTGTTATGTGCATCTAAGAGTGTGTCTCTGTGTGTGCAGGTGTGTGTGTGTATGTGTGTGTGTGAGTATACGTGAGCTTATGTTAAGGTGTGTAGATGTGTGTACCTGCATGTGTGTAAGTGTGTGTGTGTGTGTGTGTGTGTGTGTGTGTGTGTGTGTGTGTGTGTGTGTGTGTGTATATGTATCCTTGTTTGTTTATGTTTTCCCCAATGCAAATAGTCAACGAGATGTACACAGATCAGTATGTGCAACTTCTTGACGTACATTCACATGCATGTCTAACAACACGATCTCCCGCTGCACCTGGCGAGTCAATGCCTCTCAGAAGAGAAGGTATTGATTCAGTTTTCACTGTCCTAGATGGATTGTACTACTGCCTACATTAAACAGGAGATTGCCTCAAGGTCTACTACAACAAAAAGGGGGCCGAAGGAGATAACCCAGTAATGGAAAGTAAATAAACATTTACTTTCCATTATGAAGGTCATGCTCGCCCAAATTCAAAGCATATATCGCTTTAATCCCAATCTCAATTCCCATATCCCCAAACCAGCGTAGAGCATGCACCTTTGACTGACATCAGTTTGTATATGTGTTTTTCAATTTGGAATTGTATTGATTTTTTGATGAGTTTTTTTTTGATTGAGAATCATCACCTGCATAACCCTCTCGTCCCCTTCATCTACCCCGCAGCCTGGCACTTCAATCAGTCAGCCAGGTGATTCCCTAATAGCATGGCTATATGCGGCGCTCATCCAACACCTATACGACCATACGGGACATCATATAATCCTTGGTTGCTGTCAGGTGTCAGGCCATAAAGTGCTGTTAAATCCTGGCACCGTGTTTGACACCTATTTCACGGACAGACCTTATTGAGACGAGTGTGCCATCGTTGAAAAGGCTTGATGCAAATGGATATTTTGATAAATGATATACTATTAAAACAACCGCTAATGCTACGACTACTACAACTGCGACAACATCTTATCCTTACTGGCTGCTGATACTACTACTTCTATTAAGACTACTACTGCTACTTATACTGACTGGTTTCTACTCCTACTACTACTACTACTACTCCTGCCAATAATAGGCTGCAACTACTACCACTACTACGACAACTACGACCACTACTGCCACTAATAGGCTACTACTAATGCTACTATAACTAACTAGCTACTACTGCTAATACTAATAATTCTAACTAGTATTTACTAGTTACCAGCTACTACGACTAATGCTTAGTTACCACTAATACGGGCACTAATATGTACACTAATACTAACATGAATAATAAGCAGAGACTAATGTGGAAAATAATGACACATAATAACATACGTCGTTCTCTTAATGAGGTCATTATGAAGTGACCAACCGCAAGCATTACACTAAATGATCAATCAAAAATAATCCTTTATTTTTTTTATGAACCCAGGATGGGATACTTTTCAGGGCTCCCAGAACAAACCGACGACCGGCGGCGGTGATGAACAAACAAACAGCTCAACTTGAGACGACAACAAGAAAAACAACACCGGAGGCGCGAGCCGTCCAATCAGATGTCTCGGCGACGAGTGTGATATAATTTCATCGAGCTCGTCGTCGTCGCCGTCGTCGGTAGCAACAACAGTCTCCTATTAATAAAGTCGTTTGTCATTCCGGGGGCCCTCTCTGTTTTGGAAGTGCAGGCTCCATCTGCCCACGTGTAGGTGGTGATGTCTCTGTACCTGGTGGGAACATCTGCTCCCCCACCTGTCCTGTGGGGGGGGGGGGGGGGGGGGGGGGGGTGGTGGGGTTCGGTCGGAGGGTGATGGAGGCTTTTCTTCTTTTTTTTCCAAACACCAAACACCGTCCATAAGCTGAGTATGAAAAGCCAAGTGGAGTGACAGCCAGGCGTCCACGCAGGGCACAAAGTGCACTCATACAACTTCAAAGGGCTCTGCTACAGGGGCCGTACTGTATTACTGGGGACTGAACGTGCTGAGGCGGTCGCATGTCGCACAGATCATGGCTGGAGCTCAATGATTGTGTTAGCTTATATCCTATTGTAAGTTTTTAGTGTATTCTTGGGAGACATAAACAAATGAACATCTAACAAGGTTTTGAGTTTGATAACATTAGCAATTGACTCGACCCCTTGAGGGAACATGAAATCAACTCAAAGCGAATATTGAACAAAAACGTATTGAGATTATTTGTTTATTAATAGGAGAGGGAACAACTGACTCGAGTTTGAATGACAACAGACTTAATACGTGTAATGTTAAACTTCAGTAATGGCTTCACTTGATGAAATGATAATGAAAATATAGACAGAAAAAAATTATTGGATTTTTTATGAGCGGAAAGATAAAGAGAAAAATTGCAGATAAAACAGAAACAAAACTGCTGAAATATTACTCTGTATCAATAATTTAGCATTTGTTGTTGTTTGATAATGGATTTTCCTCATGTTTCTAGGCGAGACTCTTCTCCAATCCTCTCAGTGGTGGATTATTTTACATCTAGAGACTATGTTGCTATTTAAGACAAAGCCACATAAGTTGAATTCCTGAAAAAATAAACTATTGATTATTCAATGCCAGACCCCCTGCCACACACACCATACAGACAGACGGCCCCACACACAGACAGACCCACACAAACTGACACAGACTCAAACAACCAAACTGACACACACACACACACACACACACACACACACACACATACACACACGTGCCACACACATGGACACACGCACACACACACACACACACACACACACACACACACACACACACACACACACACACACACACACACACACACACACACACACACACACACACACACAAACCAATAAACACACCACGTGAAACATGCGGTGCACACGGTTTAAAACACAAAACGGACATGGCAGGAGCTCATCGGTGGAACAGGCAATGAAGCCATTTCATTTGTCAATTATACTTTAAACTGATGTTTCAGTGAAGACAGGAGAGACGGTTACCATGGTTTAATCACACCGGTGTCGTCCATTTCGTAGCCATCCCCATACCCCCTTGGGCTATGCATTTAAATTAAACGTCCACAACAAAACGTGAGAACAGGAGTTATGCTATTGTCGACATCGAATCTCTCAGGGCGTTGCGGTGCCATCGATTGATTCCCTGTCCAGAATTAGGACCCCCATCCGTTCTTTCTGAGGGACTACGAAATGGACAGCTCAGAATATAAAACACACCCTGCTCGAGTGCATTGCATAATAAACAGGAGTGATGGAAAAGAGAAAAAAACTAACTCTTTCCATCATATCTGGCCGTGTTTTGGGGGTGCCGGCGGATCAGCAGATCCGTTATCCGTACCAGCGCCCGAGTTTCTTTTATTTTTTCTTCTTGCAGATGGGCCCCATTACTTCCCATTTGACGCCATAACTCCCGGGCGAAAGCGCCGGGCTAAACGCAACCACTGTGGAACACATCGCTGTGAGGAAGACGAGAGACATTGCTGAGTATCACTTTTCCCTCCCGTGATGGATGACCCCTGTGACGCTTTACTTTTTCATTTTTTTCAGTTGGTCAAAGTAAAAAAATAAATATATAAACGTATGAAATAAAATATAGACGCCAAATCCCCCTCGGCACGGTGTTCCCTTTGAGCTCCCCGGGTCTGGCCCTCTGTTCCCCCGGTCATTACACAGAGTGCTGTGGCGGGTTGTGTTCCACAAGGGGATCGGGGAATTAGGAGTGCTCTCTCGCGCACCTTGAAGCCGTTTCCTCCCTTTCTTGTTCACTTCTGACGTTTTTTTTTTTTGCTTTTCTTTTCTCCACCGCACCTTGCCATACCTTCCATCTCAATTATATGTCTTACCGGCCGTGATCCATAATATCGGTACGAGGGGGAGATCTGAGACGACAAGCCTGGGCGAGCAAGAAAATAAATATTAAAAGAGAGAGAGGCTTCTACTAGCTCTGCCCACGCCAAGGAAAGGAGAAAGAAGAAACCCGAGAAAACAATCTTTCCTTTCAATGTCTTTAGATGTATTTGCACTGATATGATAGCAATATGACCAGTTCTGCGCTCCAATAGTGCCATGGCCCATGACACAAGGGTGCACAGAGTAGGAGTGTGGGAGTGTGTGTGATGAAAGGGGGGGGGGGGGGGGGGATTTGCCATTTAATCATGTCTCCATTAGCCTTTTTCATATTAGCTTGGGCCCCCTCTTCTTTTTGTTCAAAGTAATACCTTAACAAAGGCAATAAGCTAAGCTAGCGCTGGAGGTGGGTGTGAGATTCGACGGCGCTTGCTTTTCGTCTGCCTAACCTGCACAGCACGCTGCGACCGGGGATCCTACACCGCTGAAATGAGGCTCCGAACGGATGCATTGATGTCTGTGAAACCTTAATGCACGTTTTTATTTTGTTTGTTTAACAAAAGGAGAAAAAAAGAGATGCACGCGATTACGCCAGTAACCCCTTGGAGATAACTAACATCATTATGAGTACCCCTATGCGCGTGTGAAACTGGTGAGCATCCACCACCAAGGAAAGTGGATTTAATCTAATGAGAATGTCTGCATCCCCCCAAATCCCAAATCCTACTTTCTCACACACGCACACACATGCACAAACACACACACACACACACACACACACACACACACACACACACACACACACACACACACACACACACACACACATACACACACACACACACACACACACACGCACACGCACACGCACACGCGCACACACGCACTCACTTCCCTACCACCCACCCCCTTTCCGCTGCCACACTGGGTGAACTCATTTGCGATCTCCCCGTCTCCCCATCTCTCTCTCTTCATCTCCCTCGCTCTCCCGTCTTCCCTCTTCGTAATAATATCTTTTCAAGAGGAATTAACGCGGCGGCCGCGCGCCAGGGACGTCTAATTAACAGAAGTGTGGCAAAAGAGCGTGCCATGTCAAATTACAGCCAGCTCCCCAGCCCGTAATCCAGGTCGCCACGACTGCGCGCTACGAGTTTGGACGCCTCTGCCCCGGGCAAAAGCATGGAGTGACTGAGCATAATGCGAGAGATTTAATTAATCCCTCTCACCTTCACAACTTCCTCCAGTCAAATTGATCAAAAAGGAGGAAGGCGAGCGGGGAGAGAAGAGGAGGAAGAGGGAGTCCTTGCCAGTTGTCTCGTCCCCCTCATTGTGAACCACTCTGGTGTCTGCACTTGGCTGAAGGGCACCACTGAAGAATGAATGGGTTATCTTATTGAATAAGGAGGAGGAGGTTTTATTGCAGGTTTAATAGCACGCCTCATCTCCTCTGATGTATCACCCGGGGTCCACTGGGGACTCTCGCCCGTGTGCATGGGTACGTGCATATGCATGCGTGTGTGTGTGTGTGTGGTGTGTGTGTGTGTGTGTGTGTGTGTGTGTGTGTGTGTGTGGTGTGTGTGTGTATGTGCGTGTAGGCGTTTATGAGTGAGTGTATGTGTGTTTGTTTGTCAGTGCACGCATGTGTCCGGGTGTGGGTGTCGGTGTATGTGCCTTTGGGGGTATTTATGTGTGTATGTGGACTGTGGCTGTGTGTATGTCAGGGCATGTGTG
>NC_082401.1:20445671-20473171 GCF_031168955.1 Gadus macrocephalus | reverse complement strand
GCCTTGCGATTCATTCACATTTAAACATGAAGCAATTCCGGACAATTATTTCTGTTTGTTAGATCATCCCTCAAACCTGCCGGATTAGGGGCAACAAACATGAGGTCAATAATTCAGTGCTAAAGATGCTGACAGAGAGAGCCCAGAAAGGCGCCGTTATGTTGCTAACTGTGCTCAGCTCAGGCAAGAGGTAATGTACGAGGACCCTTTATGCAGTAAACAGTACTAAAGTCCCATGTGTTCCTGGGTCGGAAAGCACAGCCGGAGAACACGTGCTTGGGCTGCTGCTCACTTCCATTAGCTTAATGTTCCATTTGTTCCTGATGAGTGCTGAGGTGTTTGCCTCTCCAATGATAGAGTATAGCGGGAAGGAAGGGGGGGAGGGGGAAGAGGGAGAGGGATGACCAAGAGGGAGGGGCAAGCAATTGGAGCGAGAGAGAGAGAGACAGAGAGAGAGAGAGAGAGAGAGAGAGAGAGAGAGAGAGGACAGAGAGAGAGAGAGAGAGAGAGAGAGAGTGTTGCTGGAGGACAATATGAAGATGAAGAGAGATTAGCCAGCAACGGGAGTAGGATGAGAGCGAAGGAAAGCGAAAGAGAGAAAAGAGAGGGGGAGGTATTGCCCCCAGCCATTCTTGTCCAAAGGGGGAAAGGTGCGGCGACATGAGAGATGAGCATCTTGGTGGCAGAACAACACGGTACGTTCCCTCCCTTCCCCCCTCTCTTTCTCGTTCCTTGTCTTCGGGGCATAAATGAAAATGTGCCACTGCTTCCCACATATTCGCTTTGAAAATTAGGATGAAGAGGGAAGGGTCAACATCTGGTCCCCTCACCGGCGACAGCTGTATTGGACAGCTGCTGTTGGAGTGTGCACGAAGGCTAATGTTGTACACCTGCAAAACTCACTTTGAAACGTACTCTATAGCCAGCACAGCATATGCTTTGCAGGCCCACAGACTCTTAATTACACCAACAATAAAGTTTACTTTCTTCTTCAGTGTCTCCCCAGTCACTTCGTTCTGATATTAACACCGGAAACAGACCTCTCTGCAGATGTATTATACCAAAAACATTATCTTTACGATTTTCTCGAATGCTGAAACTAAAACATCCATGCAGAGGAACTAGTTTCCCCATTAGGGGGAGAAAAGAGAGGAAATGCATGGGCACAGCGGGTCGCAAGATTAAGGGAATCGCTTTTTCCCTGCAGTGTCTCTGCAGAGGTCATTGTCTAAATATACGTCTCCACGTTCGTGACAAACCATTAGTGTACGAGCCCTACATCTTCCCCCTCTTAATATTTCAGCAGAGAGCCGACCGGAGATGGGCAATTATTTTCCGGGCGTCGCATGCAGTTGGAAAAAGATCCATAATAATAATAAATAAATAAATAAATAATAAATAGGTAGAGAGGAGGAGTTATGAGTCAACATGGCGGGGCCCCGGTGGGGGCGAGCGCCGCTCTGAGCGGATGAGGGGCCCGACCTTTGTGTCCGGGGATAAATAAAGACATTAGTTCACATTAGTAGCATGTGACTTGATCGTTTTCCCCCCCTGCTGCGTCCGACGTTGCCAAGGTCGTAATGATACAGCCACGTTTTAGTTTCTCCTCCCCTTGAAAGTTGTTTGCTAGAGATGTCGTACCTGTATTGTTGTTGTCGTTGTTGTTGATGTTGTTGGTTTGTGCCTAGAGTGAGATGAGACCGGATTCTGTTACATGGTGCTGGGGGTCGCTGAGTCACACTAGGGTCTGTTTCTTTTGGCACTTTGTGGTTGCTTGATGAAAATTCGGTGACTAATGAATCCACCCTTTACGCAAGGATTTAATCTCCAAATACACTTAGAAGGTGTTGGAAATCCTGCAATGTCTTCAATCACTAAAATATAAACTGCATCACAACATCTTATGAGTTTTTCTCTTGGCAACAGTTATTTTACGATTTCCTCTCCTCTCTGCTGTGATGCGACTCATTCTTTCTTCCCAACTACTTTTCTCCCCCTTATCTTTGGTACAGCCTTCTTTAATTAAAATGTCACTTTAACTACTAAACTGAATCCAGTGGGGGGAATGTGTGTAATACATATAACCCACCTTCTTATTCACTTACTAATTATACTGATAGCTTCGCTAATAGAAAACAAAAACACGCCCTAATTGAAGTTTGGTTGTCTTCTGGTATCAATACTGTTACCTAGTTTTGGCTCCGGGCAGGACATGCCGACAGCTCTCTGTTGCCCTGGGCAAGATATGCTTATTTTTAACAAACAATGCCCTGCCAAAATGTAGTTGCAGCAAATATGAGCATAACAGTAGCCCCATAAAAGACCTCCAGGTACGAAGCACGAACACAGAGATTTATCAAGCTCTTTCTGGAGAAACACATTTTTAACACGTTTCTAAAACTACAGGATGTCTCCACATTGAAACCTTTACAAAGGGTTGAACACCAAAGGAAACTTAAATAAAAATAAAATAAAAACCCAGACATGAACAAGAAGAAAAACATAACATTTTAACAGTGATAACGTTGCAAAGAGCAGAAAGGAAGAGCATCCTATTCCATAGGCTGCTGGATCAATAGGGGCATGGAGGTACTAGGATTCGGTGCAGAGCGGGGCCTTCGTTGACAGGCTTCGACTGCGAAACGGGCCAAAAACTACAGCCAAGAGTAAAACGCTCGGCTGGCTCTGGTGTTTGGTGGGTAGTGCGGAAACCCAACGAAGGGTAATATAGAGAAAATGAAAGGTCTCTCGGAGCTGACAGCAAAGTCTATCTATTGAACGCTCCAAGGTAGTCCAGAAGTCCACGGTAAATCGAGGGCCAAAAGGCAGCCGGAGCTATCACCCAGGGGACGACAGAGGACACTAAGTTAACAGTTCTCTATTAGGCTGGAAAGCAGCACTTATTGAGCTTTTAAGGCTGAGCTCAGCGCTTTTGGTTACCTTCCCCGCTACTTCTGACTTTAGGCTGTCCTCAAGTGCAGGGCTTCATGTTCAATTTGGGGTGTAATTAAATGTCAATACACTTTTGGCCGTTCTATTGCGAGTGCACTGCCCAGAATGCCCCCCCCCCCCCCCCCCCCCCCCCCGCACCCTCTCCCCGTCGCCTCCCCCCTAATTTATCGATTCTTTCAATGACTTGATTTGTAATGAGTCCATATAATTCACAATGGCTTTTTTTGTGTCTCTTTTGGAGGAGGGTTTTATGCCCCTTGACAAGGGGTATTTAAATCAAATTCAGTCTGAATTAAAATGAATGACCGTTAGTGCACTGGGATGGATATGTGTGTGTCTACTTAGTGCCAGCTTTTTTGTCCAAGTAGAAATAAAATGTGTGACAAATTGCGACAAAATTGTGACCCCCACCAAAGTGTTACATAATAACCAATATTGCACACCACCAGTGCACATCGACCGCACCAACCACATCGAAACAGTCATCTAAAGTCATATGAAAATAATGCTGAAACACTACTGTACCCCCAAAACAAAAGGTAAAACACGTGAATACACAAATACATTTGCCCTTAAAACCCAACGTGAACGAAAACAACGCGGGCGGGTCTTCAGACAGTCCCACCGCGCAGGAACGTGATGAGGCGATTACCTCCCTGGTTCTGGCACACGCATTACTCATTAGTGCGTATCAGGGGACTCTTAATGCCGACTGCAAACTGTGACCCCCCCACTCGGATTAAGGAGGTAGCCAGGGGCCTGAGCCTCTTCCTCTGCCATCGCTCTCCTCTGCAGATCTGTCCCAGAGTCGGCTAGAGAACCGCGGCGAGTGACAAAGCCATTACTTTGAATCCGTATTCATTTACCTCATTGTGTCCGTAAACGGGTGAAATATTTGGGGATTGTGTTCTTGCCCCTAATGTGTGTTTAATCTCTCCGTCGTTTCAGCCTCTTGACTCTATTATCGGCGACGCCCTAATGAGTGCCATGAGAGGAGTCGAATTGGTCCGACACGTGGTGCCAGTTCTGCGAGGGAAATAGTTTGAATGGATGACAATAGTTAGGGAAATAAACAGTCAAGTCAGGAACAGTGGGACGCCGGCGACGGCATGTAGCGCCCTGACGGGAAGGCCCAGCATCACCAAACGCTCCCGTTTGTCATGTAAATGGCTCCTGAAAGGAATAAAACGAGATTCATGAAAATAAACGCCAAATAGTCACAGAGGAAACACCATGTACGAGATTCAGTTCAATGGAGGGAGAAGCGACGGATGCTCGTTTGGGACACGGAAGTGTTCAGTTGTGATTTGTTAATCCTCTGTCCCTCGGAGATAGAATGCCAGCAGGCATCATCATTCCTGTCTCTTCCCTGCTTGCGTGATTGCCAAAATAAAAAAAGATGTTGTGACACACACACACACACACACACACACACACACACACACACACACACACACCTCCCCCAACTAACCTCAGTCAAGAGATGAGAGTTGTGATTAAACAAGCAGTACGTCCTGTCAGGCGAACACGACATGTCAAGAACTCAGGGTTGACGTGACTTCTGTTCAAATGTTAACCAGCCGAAAGGAAGCATGCTGCTGTCTGCGACAGCTCTTAGTTTGTTGCTTACGCAAAGAGGTTCAATACGTAATGATGAAATAAAAAATACACACATACAAGCGGAACTTGGTACAACCGGCTTAGGAAGTCAATAAATTAGCATCCCGTAGAAGTCAAAGATACGCTCTCTTTTTTGGTTAACCCCAACTTTGGTATTTCGGAATTGAAGGGAAATGTAATAAAAAAACATTTGCTTTGTTGCCAAGGAGTTCAGTTTCTCAGTTAATTAAACACTGACTAATCTTCCAAGTTTGACATAATTCTTTGCTTTCTGCTTGCTTTATCCTATCTGTTGTTCATAGAAGGTGTCTTGTTATGAGAAGGAACAGTGGAATAGTAATTCCCTTTCACAAAGTAGCAAATATAAGTGGAAGAATATTTACCAAAGCCAGGAAAGATGAAAATAAATGAGGGTAATGTAAGATACCATAATGGGGTTGTGTTTGCATAACCAGATGAAAATGGAGGCCAAAACTTTTGCGTTAAATATTTTTTTTGTGTTAAAACTAAGCTCTGCGTTGTGTGTTTCAGAGTGTGCGTTTAGCAGCTCCTGCAATGTGTACAATCCCCTTAAGCTTTTTACGTTGGATTCTATTTCCCAGAGTTATCCTTTTCTCTGTTATGCGAGCGATCCCTCAAGCTCTGTCTGCAGCCATCTGCCTGCAACCACAAAAGTTCAATCACAGGGGGAGGAAGGTTTGCCTTCACAGTTACTCACCGGCCTCCTCAGACATGGAGGGGGGGAGGGGGGAGGTTGACTTTTAACGATTTAGAGGACGGCAGCCCTGTGATCGATAACTCATCGGACACAGAAGAAGAAGAAGAAAAAGAAGAAGAGGAAGGAGTAGAAAAGGATGAGGCGGGAGAAGAAGAGGAAGTAGATGAAGAAGAAGAAGAAGAAGAAAAGGAAGGAGCAGAAAAGGATGAGGCGGGAGGAGAACAGCACGTTAACGAGGACGAGGAAGACAAGGAATGAGTAGAAAAGAGGAAGGGTGAATTGGAAGAGGAAGAACATATAACCACCCACTCCAGCCTGATATCCAGGTTGTTGATATCCACCTGTTTCTCCTAAGCGGCGGTCGCGGTGTGTTTGCCAGGGCCGGCAGGAAAAAATTCTGATCTTGGATTGGCATGCATTGGCATGCTCTCACCTCTCCGTCTGAGCTCCCCCCCCCCCCCCCCCCCCCCCCAGCCCCCTTACTGGGCAGAAAACCATCCTAAGTGCTGCTGTGTGTTTTTGTTCTGCATCGGCCCCCCTCCGTTCGCTCGCCTCCCCCTGGGGACAGCGAGCTCATGACTTCATGCCACTTCAAACAATCCTGCCAGCAGTCAGGTCTTTCAGTATTCTGGCGGCTCCAAAGTAGTTCCGTCTCTTTTTTTAAAGTGTGGATTTCTCTGTTGTTTAGGATCCAGACGTGGGCGCGGGCAATGGACTTTTCCGACTTGGACTCGGAATAGGCTCGCGGCATCATTATGTAAGACAAGGTCGAAGGAGAGTGATGAAGCTGCGGAATAGTGTGCGTGCATACCCGGAGGATGGACTGCACCACCTGGCACATCTGTCACAGCTCAGCCGCTGTGAAGGGTATGGACGCTGCCAATAAGCAAGGGAGAAGGCGGCACCATACCGTCACACTGTGTTCCCTGCTCCCGCTATTGGAGACAATTGGAGACCCCCGTACCTTTGGAAAACGGAGCCTAGCGTCGCTACATGTCAAACTACTAGAGATTTAGATCCTGCACTGTTATATGCACCAGAAAAAAAAAAATGACTTCAATATCTTATCTATTCAACGCGGTACCCACGCAGTTTTGAAAAGCCCAAATCTCCCTTATGAGTAATTTTCCACGTCCATAACAAATTTTCTTTGGCTTAACATTTCAACTAGTAATATCAATATACGCCTTGCAACCACTCGTAAATAAAAGCCGGCCCTCAATAAAAGCCCTGAATAAAAGCCGGCAATGGACAAACACAGGTGTTTT
This sequence comes from Gadus macrocephalus, assembly GCF_031168955.1. Taxonomy (NCBI): domain Eukaryota; kingdom Metazoa; phylum Chordata; class Actinopteri; order Gadiformes; family Gadidae; genus Gadus; species Gadus macrocephalus. Next base: position 20,466,613 of record NC_082401.1, on the reverse strand, counting down.
GTCACTTTGGAACAATCCAATTAAATGATATAGGATCAGATCTCCTATCTAGGCTTTGGGTTAATCTGCGGTTTAATTTGGAGACTCGAGTGAACGTTGAATGATAGGATTGGAGTCTTAACGTTTGTTGATCCAGATTCATAGACATATTCAAAGCATCATACCATGGCTCTTACCCAATATAAACTTGCATAATGTTGTTGGTAAATTCTCCCTTTGATTTCTATAGTGAATTACATTATATCTTCATCAAGTGAGCATCAGACTTTTTCACAGACAACCTAATTCTAATGACGTTAAAATCTACATTGGAATCTGGTTGTTAGTGCCACTAACAACCATTCTATTTCTTCCTATCTCATCCCGGTGCACTTTGGTTCGATTTTCAACCACATTGACACTGCATAAAAGGCCACTCAGTCACTTCACGGGGCCGTTCATCAATACAAATCTAACAAATTGTTAATCAAATTGGGACAGCACAAAACTCATATAATTTGAATTAATGGCAAAGTCAACAGTAAAGAAACAATACTGTCAACGGATTTAATTGTTGTGTGAGTGATTGTTTTGCTTTGGTTAATGTGCGTCGTAAATACGTTACCATGGTGACCTTCTTGTGCAAACAAAACCACAAAACAACCCCTGTAATCACACACATGCCCAGGAGTAAGGCCTGCATTTGATTTTTACTTTAATCTTTCTTTGTATCTCATCCTTTCATTTGGCATAGAAGTACTAGATGTTCAGGTAGCATAATATATAGGGGCCTCACAAAACCCGGTCTCACAAAACCTCTTTATGTGGATGGTTGCAGCTCGTATAATGAACCAATTTGGAGAGTTGATGAGGAAAACAAGGTCATCCCTGCTGCAACGGGGGTTCAGCCCAGGACCTGGCTACCAGCAAACCATTATTTGCTCTTTACACTGCATAGTGAAAATAGGCTTTTATCATGCATAGAATGCTACTATATGCATGCATCTATCCCCAGGCTGGGCTTAAAACGACTTCACTAATCCAATGCACACTAAATAGACTATAGATTATGTGGGATATTGGGTTGACTGAAAATCCATCGGAACCCGTCCACCATAGATTAAGGCGAACATTTTTTCTTTTGGTATATAATTAGTTTCTTGCAAAATGTGGATTCTGGTGCAGCAACCAGCCACTCTCCCTCAGAAAATTAAGGACATCAAACAACAAAAAAACGGATGAAACAAGTCCACTTCCAAACTCCAATTTCTGTTTTTTTTTCTTTTTCATCTGGTCAAGTTGAAAGGCACCAGTTTAATTGAGCGACCTTTTTGCCGTGGCAACGCATCCTGTCGCGGCATCGGACGAGGTGAGGCGAAAGACCCAGGGGAGCAGAAAAGACACACACCAGATTTTAAAGCCAATTGTTCGCAGTTACTCAACCTGTGTAGAGGTTAGGGCCAGTCTCCTGGGGAGAATGGGATACAAAAGGTTGATGCACTTTGGGGGACTCAGAGGGTGAATCTAGTTACACCTAGCTCTCCACTCTGCTCCTGCTACCGAACAAGACAGACTCGCAGGCACGCAGACAGACAGACCGACAGACAGATGAAAGGAAGAAAGAAAGATCTATGGTTGCTTCAGGATACACAATTTGGTCTAACATTTTGAATGACCCTTTCCATGTTCTCCAGACTTTAGCACAGATATTACATTTAATTATGTCTGTTAGAGATACTTGAGACTTGCTAATGCATATGCTCTCATGTTTTGCACCTAAAAAAAGATGTGCTGTGTGTGCATGCCATCTATTGTACCCAGTACATCTTTAATTTCTTCTCTGCCGTTTCCTGTAATTTGTCTGCTTGTCTATCCTGGGCCCTGTCCTTTCGCAGTGCGTCATTCTATCGCACTCAGTCAGCCCGGGGTTCCTTCGTGGTTCTCCAACAGTGACTCTTCTCTCAGGGCTGCTCCAGAGGCAGTGCGCTGGTGGTGCCCGGTGGGGGCCCGGTGGGGGCCGTGTCTCACTGTGTGGAGCCAGCAGGCTGATCCTAGACCACTCATTACAGCACCAGGGAGTTGCGCTGCTGTTGTTTACACTCATCCACCTCCATGGCTGTGGAGCAGCTGTGGCCATAGATATCCTCCAGAAAAAGATGACTGTGGGGGGTGTCCTCGCGGTCCCCCCCCCCCCCCCCTCATCCCCCCCCCCCCCCCCCCTCCCCGAGCTGTTGACAATGCCTACGTTAGGCACGCGTGCATATGGGAATTTAATTGTGAGTTAGTTGAGCCCGGGAGGAATCTGTAAGCTCGGTCTTGCCGTGGCAGAGAAGCAATGCATGCCACAAATGGACTCTGGCATCTGCCACGGAGAGATACAATGGACTGGGTGCTTGCGTCACATCAAAGAACAAGGGGCTGAGTGAGGAGGGGATAGAAAGGAAGCGCGTTGCTCGTGTTCTGCCGGAGCTTGAACTACAACGGCCTAGCAAATTGGATCAAGGGCTAAATCAAGAATTGCTTTTGTCTTACGCAATTGAAAACCCCCACACACGTTTTTTGTTAAAAAAAAAAAGTACTGCAGCTGGCGAAAGAGCGAGATCATAATGGAGAGTATGGTGACGTGAAATGCCCTTCTCGCCTACGTAGATCATAGCCTTGGATATAACCTTAATCGCCATGATCTGCCAAGCGCTGATGTCATGACAGCGGGGATAACATCGGCATAGCGGTAAATGAAGCGCTTCCGCTAATGTCACCTGAAGGCTGTTGAGGTGACACAGGCAGAGGTATTCATGCTAGACCGATGCTGCTCATTTCGCTAACAAGCTAGCTCCATCTTGACGTGGCTCATTATACACCTACTAGTCTGGTAATGGGGGCATAAAGCCTTACGCAGCCGATCTCTCGGATGAATGTTCCAATAGATCCTCCCGGAAAACCTTGTTACTGAAAAAACGTGAACCAGAGAGAACGATTTGAATGGCGAAAAACATTTGCGAAAACCAACGGCCGTTTCTGAAAGACTTGCCGTTTAAATGGCTTCCGCTTTTGAACTTGAATGCCCATAAAGGTGATGCTAATGATCTAACTGGTAGTTCCGGAGGTAGTTAGTCTGAAAACGTTCATGAATAAACAGGTAAATAGGTGAAATGAGTGAAATGCATGGATATTGTAATGAAGAGACACATCGCCACCTACTAGTGAACTCTGTTAATTGCAGGAAAAAAACTAGAAAATGTTCAGCTCAGCTGGGTGGGCCGTCTAGGCTCAGCCTCTGTAGCTCCCATGATTTGTAATAAGTTAAATACAAAGTAGGCTTCAATGTAAGGCATGGCAATAATAATTGCTTGAGTGGCATGTTTATTCGAAAGTATAGAAGGCATATCATTATAGAGTTACTTTGAAACCAATATCCCATTGGTATTTCAAACACGTAATATCTGATAGGACAACTTTTTTAGCAGAACATTAAAACTGAGTATGAAATGTATTTCTATTCTTATATTTCAATGTTCATTAGTTATTACTGTGAACTGTAATAACAAAATTGGACAGAAGCTATTGAAGATTAAACCATAGAATAGTTCATATTTTTTAAATAGATGGAGCCTATTAACATTTATTGGCATCCATACTGTACATATGGAGGGGCTAAAATTGCTATTACATCTTTAATGCTGTATCGGTTTACCATGTCCTCTTAAGGAAAATAAAATAACCCTGCACATAAGTTATATATATCTCTTGGATCCCTACTTTTTTCAAAAGGAGCTACCTTGCTTTGGGTTGAAAACGCAAAAGGATCTACAAAGGAACACGTGGCATAAATAGAAGTAGGCTATATATTACATAAATAGGCTGATATCGAAATGTCATGGAGTCAACAGTGCAAATACCTCTAGCCATCAACATCAGCATGTCAAAATATGGCTGTCTGCCTTTTATTCACACAAAAAATAAAAACAGGACTTGTGAAGAAGCCATCCTGCAAGGAAGAAGTTATTTGAGGATATATTGAGAAGTATTGAAGTGGGATCCCTGGATGGGTACAAGGATGTTGGGGCCAGGTGATAAAACATGATGAAGAAATGATAAAGACAGCATCCCATTTATTAATGACTGATGTTTACCAGTAATTCATTCAAGGTTCAACACCAGCCCCTGAGTCAAGCAAAATGCTTTTATAGAACCGGGCCCGTTTAACACTTTTAGTTAGTTTCAGTTAGTCTGCTATGTCTTCAAATGGTAAGGCTCAAAGTGCACGTTAATGTGCATGCATAAAAAACATATAATATATAACATATATAACATTTACCTCCTTCAACATACATCAAGGTACAAACATGAAGGTAGATACATCATCTCTATCTCCTGAAAGACTGATTCATTACATACAGTATGGTTAAATACAGCGGTTTCTTTGCTGCCACATCATGTGTCATATATATATATACACCTGCATAAAAACCCATGAGACGAGGGACTTAAATGTCAGACTCAGTTTATGGAACTTGAGGTGCTTTATTAATGCAAGGGCCCTGTTTTGAGTAAATGACTCAATGAGGCCAGGTAACGGAAAGGCTGTTCAACCCCCCTGCCTCTCTCTCTCTTCAATTAGTTTTTCCTAAAGGGCTAGGGTTAGAAATAAAATGGAGGGCAGCTATTCAAGATGAGGCCATAAACAGGTGTCTAAAAGTAGGCTGCGACCTATACTGGCCTTGGGACGCTTCAGCTCTACTTTAATAATACATGTGTGAGGTTGGTAATGAGCTATTTCCTTTATGACGGAAGATATCATCACCATGTGAGATGGCTTAAAAAGTGAAGGCGTCCTTTGTGCTAAGGTCTTTCTTGATGTATTATTTGTTCTTAATATTTGGATAACACCAAAACAATATTATGCTAGTAATTTATTCTGAAAGTCCTGTCTGAAGTTGCACCTTTTTTTTTTTTCGGTTGATTCCATTCTATTATGTTATGGTCCCTAAACAACTGAGTAAATTTCTGTTTAATATTATAATATAGAAACAAACATATTTTTGTAACCACTTTTTCTGAACCACAGTGCCGTTACTCCTTTTGTGCCTTAAAGGGCTTCATTCTGATAAACAAAGAAAACATGCCGTTGGTGAGGTTTTACTGTTCTTTTAGACAATGATGGAAGAGTTTAACTAAGTTAAGCATTAGCTTATGTGCCTTCACTCAACGGACAATCTATGTGGCAGCGGGAATCCATGGTTGATTACGGAAGCTGCAAGGCCACCAGGCTGTGCCCCGTTGATTGGACCACCACTTTCTGGTAAAATGGGAGATTAATAATGAGTAATCAATAATCTTAGAAGAGCAAACATGCCAGGGACATTAAATCATTTTCAAGTATTGTGCAGATGAGGGCAAATTATATGCAAATCATAGCCATTACAGTGGGATAAAAATATGCATTTAGAGAATCCTGATTTCATGCCAGGATGGGGCTGGTGAGATATGTAAATGACATTGGCAAAACAAATGTAATAAATAAAACCAAAGTGACATGCCTAAGTATGGATGTTGGGTCATGTCTCCGTTTATGTATTGGTTTAGGTGCAATTGTTTGTGCACGTGCGTGTGCATGTCTGTGTGTGTGTGTGTGTGTGTTTGCGTGTGCCTGTGTGTGTTCTGTCTTTGTCTGAAGACGCATGAAAGCTGTTTCTATTTAGAAATGTGGCACGCTGCCTGAACCAAGAGGGTAACGCGGTGCACATGTAAGCACAGTGATGATATGTAAACAGTATATACTGTATGTATGAGTGCATAGGCCTATACATAGATCAATTGGAGGGATATACTGGGTTATGCTTGGTGGGCTCCTGAGGGCACAGCATGAAAAGCAGTGAGACATGGCTGCCACTTCCTGGCTTCTTTTTGTGTTTCTTCTTCCCACCCTCTGAGGCTGTACTTTAGGCTCTTATAAAGAGCTTTGTCAGTGTCCCATCTCCATGTTCCACTTCTATTTTTGCATGTTGTGAAGACGGCGATGCTAGATGAAAGCAAAGTGAGAAATTTTCTGCGACAAGCTCTAGCTTATTTTAGTTTTCTTGCAAAAAAGAAAAAAAAAGCGGGGAAAACTTCTCGTGCGAGTATGGCCCACTTTGCATTGTGAGCAGCGCAAGGACATGTGGAAGTAGACAGCTCTATCAACAGGGGGGGGGGGGGGGGGGGGGGGGGGAAGGCTGCGTTTGTCCTCGCAGTTTGTTTTAATTGCATGAGCACGAGTATCCCAGTTTGCCACATAACTTATGAAATTAAAAGAAAGACAAGTACCAATGAAAGAGGGAGAAAACGCTACAAACAAAAGCTGTACTTTACATCACGATTGCACTATGTTCTGTGAGTTGTTAAAAGAAAACGTAGCAACACAATTAGAGAGCTTCCCTGGTGACATTAAGGTATCATGCAAGTTATGGACTGCACAAAATGAAAAGGCTTCACCCAAGACTCCCGCCAAAACGAGGTTATCATAATCGAATTTCTTCAGGCCCCCTTGGGTATTTTAATTAATGTGCTTTTCAAACTGTAAATAACAACGGCGATGTAATTAAACGCAATAGAGATCAAGAGAGCTTTTAGTTATTTATGTCGCTCCCTGGAGGATTCTGTCGCTTCAAGGGAATAAATCATGAAACTGACACTGTGTGCCGCCACGCTGATGAAAAAAGAGGACTACAAAGATGAAACCAAAATATTCTGGGCTGTAAGATTCGTGCAATTCATGTGAGTTGAGAAGAATACGCAGTTGGAACAGCAGGATCCATTGATGGATAGGCAGGCAGACTGACATTAGTTAACTTTTGGCACAGTATGTTACGGTACATGACAGTAGCTGAATTTTCATGGATATCATTTCACCTATATATTCTCGTTCACTATTACGTGCATATCTCCTATGGTAAAATTTGAACAAAAATTGTATTATTATTGACACACTAGTCCAAACTCAACTTATGCAGGCATACCATGGTCGGCTTTGAAAAAATATATAAATGTATAATTGATTCAAGTTTTTGATGTATGAGAAGTTATTTGAGGAGGGTTTCTAGCATGTGCTATTTGTGTACAGAGCTTGAAGCATCATATTCCGTTAATATAGCCTCTCCATAACGTAGAATAACAATTATCCGTTTAAATCACCACACTTTGTCCCTGCATTGTCCATTCAATAAAGTCCTAGACGACGTTGGAAGATGTCCTTTTTCCATCCCCCCTGAGGCGCTTTGATCCACCATTCCCCATTTGAAGTCCATCGAAGTCACATCACAGCCTCGTTGTGTGGCGTCAGATTGCCCTGCGCGCACTCGGTTTGCTCCGCACGTACACATGTTGCCTCGACGCCCACTCGCCCACTCGCCCCCTCTCGCCTTCAGCTCCTTATTTTGCCAGAGCTCTCGATGCCTCATTTGGCTCAGAGCTCTGTGTGAGCAAGATGGACCAGGAAATGGCAAGTCTGCCAACCCCCCGTAGCCACCCCCTCCCACCCCACCACCTTGAAGGTTCTTGTAAAATAAGTATCAGTGGGCTCCAGTGTCGCACGTTAAGAAGTGGGGCTAGGGAGGGAGATGAGCACCTGGGCTCAGAGCCGCTCCCCGGTGAAACGACTGCTTCTGTGGCCTTAAGGTGTTTTTTGGTCAAAAGACCTTCATCCTTTATGTGGATGATGTGCAGAACGGGGGAGAAAAAAAAAACATAGCCTTGCTCATGTGAAAAACAAACAAGCATCACAAAAAACATCTAGCTTGTCAAAACGACGACTCCCGATGCTTCATACATCTTATTACCTGTTTATTCAACTTTTTATACAGACCCTGAGAATACACTTCTGCGGATATAGGTCCACTTTAATACTCTTTGTGAGCATACAAGTGCTCCCCTCATGTGTACATGAATGAAGATCTATACATGGGAAGCTTGATTGCGATGCACATGTAACACACTGTGTTTGACTCCAATAGCTAAAAAGTTATTGATTTAGATCTCTGATGAGAATCTAAAGTTGAAGAATGTGGTCAACTGATATTGGTTTTGCCTAATGCTTAAAAAATAAATAATGGATTTGATGTACCCTTGTATTTTGTAGTATTCCAGTTCAGAAGTAGGCCATTTTGTCTTTAATACTGCTGCTTATTGCATTCCTTATTTGTCCAAATTGCATCTGGAAATATGTGATTCGTGCACTTTAAGGATAATTACTTTACCAGTACATTTTGGTAACTGTAGATTTTCTATTTCAAATATTAAACAGATTGAAATCTGATATTGGAAAAAACAGTCACCATAGTAACACTGCGGTGACTAGACAAACGAAACCAGAGACTGTACGGTCTAACATTGACAAATGTAACAGCAGGCTAGCTTCAATAAAGGAGGGAGGAAAGGAAACGCAGAGACAGTTCCCCTGGTGCAGAGCGCTTTACTACTATTGCAGCCGCAGTAGCCCCATGCCTGCATCTTCCCGAACCCAGACCGTATCTGGCCAATCAGGGGCTCAGACTTCCAGCAGAAATTCCCTAATTGTCACCAATTCTGTGTCCATAGGGCACCTTGCTGGACCATGTGCAGTACTCATTCATCTCTCGGCAAGGCCAAACAGAGAGAAAGCCAAAGGTTTCAGGCCATCTTTACCACATTTATTGTTGATGCTGACGAATTCTATTTCTGGACCATGGTCAGTCTTTTTATCTAGCCGTATGGCCGTAGGAAGGCCTTTTTTCTTTTCCTCCTTCAAGAAAATCTTTGCCAAAATTGCTCATCACTGACACTTATATCTGAAAGGACTCTCTCTCTCTCTCTCTCATCGGATATCATTTCCTTTTCAGTTTTTCAAGTGCATCTTGCCCAGACCTCTCCTTCTGGCTGACGTCCATCTCCTGCCAGAACTGTTCCGTCTCTTTCTGGAAGGCCTTCCATGGCTCCTCCATGTCATCGAGCTCTTTATCATAATACACACGTAAGTCTCTCCTCTGCCAGACGGGATCCAAGATTCTGGGCAGCCTCTTCCAGAGACTTGACCTCCTTCTTCTTATCATGCAACAGCATCAACAAAGTCTTTCCTTTTCCTTTTAGAGGACGTTGTCCTTCATGTTTCAAAGAAAACACCAAAGAACTGAAAAAATAAGTATTGTTCAGTTTTTTTCCATCATACTAGTTTAACAATTGTAGTTGTACTATTCACTACTTTGGCTCCAGGTGCCTTGGGGGGAAGGCTAAAGATATTACAGAGGAGCCGCCAGGTTTTCAAACCAAAGAATAATCAGCTTTTTTCCCTTTTAAGAGCTGGCGGTATTGTAAGAGTTCAGTCCCCAGCCTTACCACAAGAGAGAGCCCACAATGACTACACAGTCTTTATAAATCCTTCTTATAATCAAGCTCACCTTCGGCAGCTGTGTCTGATGCCGGGATGACACACCTGTCGCCCCTCTCATAGCCCCCTTCTCCAGTCACAAACTAGTATCAAGGTCCAATTAAAATGTACCACTTTGAAGGCAATAGCCATGGTTTAATATAAAAGCCTTCAACATTATTAGTGCTGAATCATAGTTAAATGTTGAGATAATAAGCAGGGTGATGGATTGATACACTGACTGCGGAGCACCTGCAGCGACAATTTCCATGGTAATAAAAGTGTTATCAAAGCTAAATCACTTTCTCATTCTTGTAAGTGTCCTTGATGGCCACATTCATCGTTAAGGTGTCTTTTAATTTTAAATGAAATGATGAATCATTATGAATGGTTATTATCACAACTGACCAACAGTTAGTAAAAGGGACTTAATGGAAAAATGGCACCGTGTTGGTTGGAATATTTGTGCTAATAGTGAGGATAGGCAGATCAATTTCTCAAAATAGTTTGATAAAAATGCAAATATTATTCACATGCCCAAGAAAACTATGACAGGGCTCATACATGCTATAAAAAAAATAAGAGGTTGTTAATTTAGCAGCCCATAGTTGTAGAAAAGTGTTTCAAGATTCAAGCACTCACTATTCAAAATATGCTATTACAAATTAGAGAAAAAGAAAAAATCACGTATTAAATTTGTAATTCTAACCTTGTCAAAGTGGAGAGAACAACATATTTACCCAATATTACCTTCCAGTACTATGGATTGACACTGGAGCATGACATTAGGACAGCAATACTGTGTTTTTTAGCGTTGGTGGTGGACACGTTGGCACAAGCTACGCTGCATCAGAGAGTGAATTAGCGCACGCAAAGGTGTTGTGTCTGCTGCCTCTTGGAAAGATAAGCAGGTGCACTTTACGGTTAATGGCACCGCACTCGACCAGCGACTGGAGATGGAAGCAGAGCTGAAAAACGAAAAGGTTAAGAAGCCACCCTCATTCCTCTGTTCTATATTTCGACCTGCTCAAGGTATTTAAATAAACACACAAATGTCAGCCCTGAGAGGCAGAAATGTCACTGTGATTTGCGAGCTGTGTCATATTGATTAGACCTGTGGGACTGCTTGCAGATGATGTGTGGGCCTTTGATTTTATTACACACATTTCTATTTGGGAATATTTGAAAATGACAGCAAATATATATAAAAATTATCTAAATAATACGCTGCTGCCTGTTACTCTGTCTGTCTGTCTGTCTGTCTGTCTGTCTGTCTGTCTGTCTGTCTGTCTGTCTGTCTGTCTGTCTGTCTGTCTGTCTGTCTGTCTGTCTGTCTGTCTGTCTGTCTGTGTGTGTGTGTGCGCGTGTATGTGTGAATGGTCTATACAAAAGAGAGAGAGAGAGAGAGAGAGAGAGAGAGAGAGAGAGAGAGAGAGAGAGAGAGAGAGAGAGAGAGAGAGAGAGAGAGAGAGAGAGAGAGAGAGAGAGCGGAAAACGAACAGATACTTTTGGCCACGGGCCAGCGAGCAGCATATGCTGATTCAGGGATGCAGACAACTCCAGACTATAAAACACAATCCCTTCCCCAGATATTCTGACCCCAGACCTTAAAATATCGGCACTCAGCGTATCAGACACCATTGCCAAGACAAATGTCTCTGTTTGCAGACCGGTGGCTCAACACGCCCAGGCTTCTCCAATTCAGCACCTTGGACAGCGACGGCTGCTGGGAAGCGGGCGGTCGCCAATAAGACTCATTGCTTAATGAGTTCACAATCATCCACAAGGCCCCTAATCTGCCCGTTTGTTTGCAGGACAGTATGTTTGTCTTCCTCTTCAGGAGGCAGCTGTATTTGTTTTCGCTCGACTTTTGTTATCTTTTTCTTTTTTTTTACCTCCTCCCATTTCCGCTTGTCATGAGCTGTTTTGAAGCGTTTTGCTTATTAGCATAGCGGAGTCAACATGGCCGTCAAGAGGACGTCGCCACATATTGAAACGCGCCAGCGACCAGATGCATGATAAACACATTACCAATTGGGGTCCCTGTCAACTAAGAGTTTTTCGAGGGGAAGGTGGCAGTACCGTGACCTCCCTCTACTGCGTTAGGGTCAGGAGGATGAGAGAGAGAAAGAGAGAGAGAGAGAGAGAGCGAGAGAGAGAGAGAGAGAGAGAGAGAGAGAGAGAGAGAGAGAGAGAGAGATTGAGAGAAATTGTTGACGCGCAGAACGCTACTTGACCCCCAGCCGTTATACAATGGAGTCAAAACAATGGCAGCTGCTCATGAATCATTTATGGCTCTCCCACTTTGATGCAGGGGCGGCGGCTCACTGCCTGGCTTAGCCGCAGAAATATTAACCCTCCCCCATGCAGGCTCCCGGGCCCTCCCCCCCCCCCACCCCCGAGCACTTACGGCAGTCTTTGAAATGAATTGCAGCACTAATAGGGTCTTATGGTGACACCGCATCTAAAAGTGATCCATGGCATTGACATAAAATGAGCGAACGATACACTTTTATGACGGTGAGTTATCAATATTTTGAAAGTACTATGTAATAGAGGTCGATATAGATTTGTTTATTTTAGTTTTTCGGCCAGAGTGTATGCGGTTGTCTTCGGAAATAGTGGTGTGTGTGTGTGTGTGTGTTTAGTGTGTTGTTCTTCTAAAAAAGATAAACACTAAAAAGGTATCTGTAGTATGTAAATAATGTCTCCCGACATTTACTGTGGCTTTGAGATAACAGCGTGTTGCTCAACAATATGCAACATCCTCATTAGTGTTGGCATAATATGTTTTATTTTGCACATAATAGTCCTCGATTGCTAAACAATGAGTCATACTGACAAATAACCATTTATTTTATTTGGAAAAAACTTGTACCTTGGTATTCCATCCAATTCAGCACAATGAACAGTTTGTGCTGTGCTTCTTCTATCCGTCTAATTATCTCTTTATTCTATATATCTGTTTGTCTTTCTTTTATCTAACATTTTGTATTTCTAACAATATTCATTTCTCTATCTGTGTATGCATGTATTAGAATATATTAAATCAACCCATGTCATAAAATTGATGTATTGATGAAACTATCTGCAGTGAGCCCATTCGACCAATCGTGTGAAGTCAGGAGAAAATATGAATTATTCCATGTACATACAAGCCATCACAGCAAGAGATCTGCTTCGATGGCTCGCCAGCCATCGAAGCAGATCAAGAGACTATTATGTACGATTATGATGTGGGCCGAGGAACAGAGCCAGTTTATGTCATTCACGCGATGGCTTTGTCTTAAGGGTGCGGGGGAATAGAGAAATCTAACACAGGCTCTCTGATTCCCCATTAGAAACAATACTGTTGGGGATAGTATAGTAGAGGGAGTGCAGGAATGGAGACGGCAAACACTCCAGGCCAGTTTGCCAATTAACCCTTAATACCACCAGGGACATAACATCATCCAACTGTAACTCCATAAAACACAATATGGCTGCAAGGATTGTCGGAATAACCACTATATGTATATATATATATATAAAGTGATTCTACCGACAATATATATATATATATATATATATATATATATATATATATATAGAGAGAGTCTATCGACATTATGTGCTTATATATAAATATATGTCTATATGCATGCAGCTGCTTCTCAAATTCTTAATCATATTCTCATCTTGTAAGGTATTACACATATTGCATTGATAGTGAATAAGTAAATATAGCTCGAAGACAACTTCAAAGTAAGGTTTTTTTCCTCTTGCCTCTGCAACCCATTTCAAGTGAAGGCAAACAGGATTGCGGTGGGAGACGCTCTATTCTCTGTCTCCACCTTCAATCTGGGAGACAGACAAAAGGCCAGAGGACAGGGAGAGAGGTGTCCAGTTTCAGACACGACGCCACTGGTGCGAATTCTCCTGCTGACACTCCTCTGAGTGCTCCTGTCACTCAGGGCTCTGCCATATGCCGAGATGCAGCAATGCCGCCTTTACAATTAGGGTTCCTTGAAGACAAGATGGATTGCCAGATAGCACAACAATCAAATAAACGTGTAGAGCGCTACGGTTTAAACGGTAGCTTGGAAAAAACGCAGATGGGGATAGGTCTGTGTGCTGTTTTAAAAGGATAACACGCAGCCACTTCTTCCTTTGATTCCAATCATAGCAAAGTCCATTCTAATACATCACTTCTGGAGTACTGTCAGTCGCAGCTGAATGCCAAATGCTAAAGACTCTCGAACAACACTTTTGTCGGACTCTTAAAAAGTCAAACGAAAAATCTGTGCTTTGCATAAATCAATAAAATCTGCGTTCTTTTGCTATTTTGTGCTGCATTCGAGATATGAAGTTGTTAACAATCAGATATTTCAATTTGGATAGAATCACATTAGGGGCCCTATTTTAACGGACTGAAACGCTAGTGAGAAGCGCAAGTAGCTTTGTGGGCGGTTCTACAGCGATGTCGATTAGTTTACCGGCGCGAAAAATTACTCTTGCGCCCGGCGCATATCTAAAAAGGGTTGGTCTGAAGTAGCCTAATTACCCGTAGGTGTGGTTTGGGCGTAACGTGCAACAAACCAATGAGAGTGCCAGCTCCCATCCCCTTTAAGAGCCATGAGCGCATTTGAATCTGACGAGTTGATATTTTGACAGCGCGTCTGCAGTCTCCGATGAGACAGATGCACATGGCCCCATAAATGGCTCAGTTTATGGCCAAATAATATAGCCTAATTCCCACATGGAATAAGGTTTTCTTCCACAACTTCAGAAATACTGAGTCATCAAATAAATTTCGGCAAAGAAAACGTAGGCCTATATGATATAACATATGATATGCGGTAACTGTTCTATTTAATGATACACGCAATACATTATAAACATTGTTTCTTATCAGTATTGTATGCATTATCGTCATCGACTTGTGTTCCTAATATGCATGTGTCACCACGTTAATATACATTGCCATGGACTGTATTATGCGTTACGTTTAGTTTGCGTGTGTTTAAACAGATGGACGCACACACGCCCGCTCACTCAAGGTAAACCATGTTATCTCACGATCAAATACTCATCAATCCTAAAAGTTATGGGCATGTACACGATGTTTGTGTCAAGAAAATATGTGTTTGCTGTACAGTGTTTGCAGATGCATTGATTTAAAAGTACAACTTATAACCGCTGTATCAGCTGTTCTTTCCCAAATAATTTACCGAGAATGTGTGGCTAGGTAGATGAGAGAAGCAAAGTGTATGCGCGAGGTGCACAAGCAACATTATGCATGCGCCCTTAAAATAGCATCTGAACAACGCGCCACTGACTTTCAACCAGGTATTTTCTGGTTTGTGGCTTTATGAAACGTGTGGTTTATGAGTGGTTTATGAAACGTCAAAATAGCAACAGGGAATGTTTGCGCCAGAACACGTCTCCTCCTTTCGCCGAGCCGCCCCTTGGGGCGCAAGATCATTCCCTATAATTTACCCACGCGTGGCGCAGGAGGGAAAAGCACGCTATGCGCCAGTTGCAAACTAGCAACGACACATGCGCCGGTGATTAAGTCAATTGCGCCGGATGCAAGATAGGGCCCTATAAGTGGTTCTTTAATGTATGTTGCCGGAAACATTATGAATATGATGATTATGATTATTATTAAATATTACAAATACATATACTTACAGAGGTTGAAATGGATATCTTAAAACATGGGGTGAAATAAATATGCGGGGAGAAAGGATGTCTAGATGTGCCAGGCAAAAGCCCAGACTTGATAATAAGTTCACAGGCCTCAAGGTCTCTGGAAACCAGAAACCCTGGTGCACATAGCACCCTTACAGGACACCGGCCACTGCCCAGAAGGAGCCAGAAAACACCACCCTTGCCTCAGTGGCAGACCCCACAGACACAATGCTCCAGGCCAGGCCCTCCCTCCCCCCGGCAGGGAACCCCCAGTGACCACCGCAGACCAAGGCTTGCTCTGGCAGGTCGCCTGGCCTCAGCCCTCCTCTGTCCAGCTCGTCACAGACACCAAGTCTCCAAGGACGCATGACCGGAGGCACGACCAGGCCAGGTAACCCACCTCGGCTCCTGCTTGAAACAGAGGGACGTGGTGGTGGGGGTGGTCGTGCCTAGCATGGAGCTAGCAATGTCTAGCAATATATCCTTTCTGTGACCGGATTCCAAGATATTAAAGTTATGTCGGTACCATACCTAGTGAACCAAGAATTTTTTCTTGGTGCACTAGGTGCCATCCCAAAATGATTAAAAGGTGATCACTGGATAATATAAGATTAACCTAATGATGTTGTGTTGCTGTTGTTGGCTGTAAAATGCATTTGTTAAGCAGACTCTGTGATTATTGATTTGTTGTTATTATTACAAGACTGTAACTGTACAGCAGTCGTTTGGCCACATCAGGGCCAGGTTGTTACCTGTGAATCAAAATGGGGGTATGTTGTATCGCAGAGTAAACATGACATTTATTTGAAAATTACACATTTGGTTATTAGAGACATCATCCTGAACGAGTGTAATCTAACAAGGTTACACAGCAGCCACTTGGCATATTGTTGATAACAGTTCAGAGGTGTTTGCTCAAGATCATTTTGGATCAGTTCGATTTCATTTATAAAATCCTCAAAATAAGAAATAAATGTACTCCACCTGGTGAAGGGAAATCAACTTGGTGATAAAAAGACAAACACATTTCATGCATTTACACGTTTGAGAAATTGAAACTTTGTTTGTTAGTAAAATAAAGCAAAAGGTCTTAACCGCAGTCAGAAAAATTGTGCCTGTGACCAAATATGAACTGTGTTTTGAATCTCAATGTGTTTAACAATTCAAAATATCAATGTATTATTTCAGCACCCATGCGTCAAATACGGACCCAACCCCCGAAAAACGACAAATGACATGTGACCTTTCTGTGCGACATAAGAAGTCTCAAGCTCCCATCTGCGCCAGATAAAGAAGGCACAAGCTGTAATGCTCACCAAGACGATAGCCAGGCCTGCAGAACAACATCCATCCCACAGTCGCAAGGTAGAAGCACTTCGCTGGAAGCAAAGGAGATCAGTCATGAAAGCACCCATTTTAACTATAACTGTCTGTGTTCTGTCCTAATATATTATGTCATTAGGTTGACCAAATATATTTCTATACATATATTATCTATACATTTCTCCAACAATTATGTCTCTCTAATTGTTCAATCTATAGCCCTAACACTAAAGGCAATAACTGTGCATTATTGTGTCACACCCACACCGCCATGAGCGTAGAGCATGGCCATGGTTCACACAGCCTGATTCACTATTATTTGTTGGGTTCCTATAATTATATCATTCAAAAGATTAATGTCATTGTTTCCATAATTATTAGATTGCTACCTTATCTTCGAAGGTAGTCTATCTCAACAATGAAGCCTATCCTTTTGTAACCCCTCAAACGAATAAACACTATAGCCCTTCTGCCTGGGGCATAATATCTCTACATCAGGTGACTTCTGGTTCTGATGGTAGCTGATATGTGTGTACAAATATGTTTACTTAATACAAGATGCATCTTGAGATTAAAAAATGTATGTTTGTCTGTCTAATTATGCAAACGAAAGAGATTTGCCGCGCAAATAAAAATAATTTATAGGAAAAGGAAGTAAACGAATCGAAGAAATATGTCAGCACACCACTCCCAAATAGAGCAAATTAAATACATGAAATTTCATGAAAATAACATAACATGGGGGTCCTCACGGGGTTTGTCTACACACGCCTGTACCCTCCAAGCGCTGGAAGACGCACTCTTGTTTGTTGTCTCCATATGGAGCGAGTACCAAGCTGAACAGGCATGGCTAACGTTGCGGCAGCACAGGTGTGACTGATGGCACTAAAGAGAAGAAGATGAATATTTAGAAAATTCAAGATGACAGCAGGGATTGTTGAGCATCATTGTTAGTGTTTCACTTTCACGCTCTCTCTTACCCTTTTTTTTTTTGTCATTTCAAGAATTTAAGACAAACATCAGTTTCATCAGAGGAATACAGAAAAAAATGTCAAAGACTCTTGCGTCCAACAATAAGGGGGCCTAGTGTGTTCGACTGGTTCAGATTTCAGGGAGATTTTAAGCTTCCATGAAGCAATCTGCGATTGTCGCACTCAAACAGATGCTCCAATCAGAGGTATGGGTTTCATTAAGACACAGGGAGGAGAAATCGCTACACTTTGAATGATATGCTGATTTAAAAGGCGCCAGCGTGTCTCCTTTAATTGGAGTGGCATCATTGGCGGCTTGATGCCTAACTACGCCTGCTGATGGTTCAGCATTGGAAGGAGGAATAAAAAGGACCAGAGAGACATTGTGTTTCTAATTCTAAAGGAGCTTGGATCGTTACAATATGATCTATGGTAAGCAAACTTGCAAAAGATTTGTTGTCAAATGCTCAATATCAAGTAGGCTTATGCAATGGGAATCCACCTCCAATTAGTGGAAGGCCTCATGATGACAACATGCAGTAGATAGATATTAAGTTGACGGGGGCAATGTAGTGTTTTGTGTTTTCCCCTGATCCATCCACGTCCATCAGATAAATGTCTATGGACCACAGGTACTGACAGTGGGCAAATGGAAATATCTAGTTCCCAATACCAGCATGAAGTTTGAGTAGTTTGGAAACCTGCACACTGCACTCACACACACACACACACACACACACACACACACACACACACACACACACACACACACACACACACACACACACACACACACACACACACACACACACACACACACACACACACGCACGCACGCACACACACACACACACACACACACCCCACTGAACCATTCAAATTATAGGGCAGCCATTCCTGTTACATGTGCAAACACGTTTGTCCTCTGGAAAAATGTAGTCCTACTTAGTCTGTACTTCAAATTGCTTGGAGCTCAGGAGATGGGTGAAAATAGATTGAATCCTTATAACTACCGCATGAATATGGATGGCGATGCCTCCCAGGCATCCATGTGGCCTTGGATCATAAAAATTCCCAATGCTAAATTATTAAGTCATTTGAATGGTGACCTTGTGGGGGAAAGTCTTCGGTCCAGCCTGTAAATCTGGGAAAAAATCAACCACTGTACCACTATGTCATTTAATATTCAAAGACAAAGGAGTGTGCCATAGAATGAACAGAATAACACTATATTTTCATCTATTCTTTTTCTTTGTAGGAGTTTAGCCGAGCCAGTGGTACTTTCCATTATTGTGATTTATTTATTGTGAGCCTTTTTCATATCTTTCATATAATAAACAATTATGACATACAATGTTTATGTAATTGTACATTAGCCATAGACATTATGAAGATGGATGCATATTATTTGGAATGTGGTCGTACAGTTTTTACGAAAACAATATTGTCTGAATTTGCACAACACAAGCTGCCAAATGAACTTTGTTAAATTGGTATTCATGTTCCATGAACCTTAAATGTCACAAGCTACTGCATCATATATTTAACTGGAATGGTTGATTGAAATTAACATTGAAATGAGACCATTTTAATATTACTTTCAGAAAACATATTTTATGAAATATTTTTTTCTTCGATTCGCTCATTTGACCACATTTGATAAATAGGGATTATTGTAGTTGCCATTTGGGATTGGTTAAAATCCTGGTCAAACGATGTTACTACACATTTAAAGATGACAACTAAAGGCTCTCCTTTTCAGGGAGTCCTATTATTTGTTTGGCTGTGTTGCAATAACAGTTCTGACCTTTTTGGAAATGTAGAGCCACTGTAAGGAGATTTAGGTAAGAAAAAAAGACACTGTGTGTTTCTGAATGAATATCAAGTGTCCTCATGCTTCTTAGATCCAGCAATGGCACTTGAATCCACAACAAAAATCCCCAAAAATGTGCATCCACCTTTCCCCAAGAAAACCAAAGTCCCTGCAGCTGCATGTTAGTTAGTGCTAGTTCTACACAATAAGAAAAACCAAATCCTGCTCAACTTGCTGCTGAAAAGAGCATGTTTTGATTTAAATGGATATGTTGGCCAGCAACAAATACCTCTGGCGGTGACCAATCCCTTCAACCCAATGAAAAATACTCTAACACCGTGGAGTGGTAGGTGGGCTTTGCACTTGTTATTTCTTAATTGATTGGGTGGTGATCGGTGGGCAGGACATGGGCTTCAGCGAGCAAACTACCTCTTATCCCGATGAAAGTGCGGCTGGTTGACACAATTGCCTTGCTGAAAGGATATTTACAACGCCATCGAATGGACTGAAATGGGCTTTTGCAGCTGCGAAAAGAAATATATTCACGGGATCTTGGCACATCCATCCAGGTTAAGTATAAAATGACACAGAGCTACATTTATATCAAAAAATATTATGCTTTCTAATGTTCTCGTATATCTTATTGATCGTTGTGTATCCTGTGACTGCGACTGTGAAAGAGCTAGCAATGACCTCAAGGCGTGTTTCTGAAGTTTACGGTCTCCTTGCAACCATCAGGCCATGTGCGGCTCTGTCGTATTAGGCCATAGCCTCCTCTCACCTTTCCATTGTGCTCTTAAGAGTCAGGAGAACCGTTTTCATGCCGTTACAGTATTCAGCCATGACCCATCACTATATTCCTCTAAAGAATGCATCTCCTCTCCTTCTAACACAGAGGGCTGCAGCAACCCTTGCCGCAGTATGCTATGCGTTATAAAACATAACTATAGCATTGGATCAAACCGGCTTTATTGGACAATTGAATATATTTCTTTTTTATTCAATGCTTTTTGTGAGACTCCCATTAGGGCTGTTTGCATTGGTGAGGGGGCCGACGCGCCTGAAGTCCCGATATGCCCACAGCTTTTAATTGCGCCCAGGTTTCTCTGGAAGGTAATGTTGCGAATGCATGTTTTACTTTTTCATTTTTTCCTTCCTGTGTTTACTGAGGCGTGGTGCAGAGGGAGAACAACGATTGAACTGTCCACCCCCAAACGTTTTTTTTTCTGAGGGTTTGCTGCCACGGTGGCTGGCCAGGTGAGGGATGGGAGTGCGATACGGGAGGGAATGGGAGCCCCTTACTGAGCCACTGGCAACAGCTCCTCTTGGCAATGGTTGCCATGGATTTGACCTTTAATCTTTAATTCTTTTTTTTAGAACACACACATGTGGTGCCACACCCACACACATTCACACAAACATGCACCCACGCATGTACACCAAGACACACACACACACACACACACACACACACACACACACACACACACACACACACACACACACACACACACACACACACATACGCACGCACGCACACACACACACACACACACACGCACGCACACACACGGCCAAAGAATCACCTACATGCATACAGGCTCTCTCACTCTCTCACTCTCTAAAAGAAAACAAGCTGCGGTGCAGAGTGGTTTGATGTCAGAATAGGCCCAACTATGTCACGCTTGGAAGAAATTGATGACCACATAAGCAACCTCATCAGCCCCCATCCCCCCAGAAGACCCCCCCCCCCCCCCTGGCCAGAATTGGCTGCAGATCCGCAGCCTGCTCCTGACCCGGTGAC
>NC_082401.1:20340671-20440671 GCF_031168955.1 Gadus macrocephalus | reverse complement strand
AGTGAGAGGCAGGCTAGACAAGGGGGATTCATCAGGAAACAAGGGAACAGATAAGCTAGGGTGTTGTGCTATCAGCCAGCCAACACGGGGCCGACCCAACGGCTTGAAGTAGTCCGGGTGGCGTATCTCCCCAGAAAGGATTTGCACACGCTTCTCTGCACCAAACACCATTATTTATCCATAGAGACGTGCCTTTGCATAAGAGGAAGAATGAATGAACTACCCCTGGTTTGCAGGGGTAGGGCCTGGCGTGAATGGTCAGGCAGAGTGGGAGAAAGTCAACCAAAACTGTGGAAGAAACCATGCCTTCGACAGGCTTAGCAAATAATATATATAGCTTGGTAGTGTGTTTAGAAAATGGGTATTTTTCTTTCAATCTATTACGTCGCTTTTGTTCCTTTCAATTTGTGGCCTTGACATTCATGGTGTTTCTAGCAAGGGTTGTTTTTTGGGGGAGGGAGTGAGGGAGGGGGGTGGGGAACGGGTGAGGTAGCGGTCAGGGCTTCATTGTCGACCCCCTCACCAGCAGTTTGACATGTGCTTCCCTTGATGTTCAATCCCAGTGCTGTGCTCTGCACTGATGAATGAGAACAACACAGCCTGGCCATCAATGGAGCCACGGTCAGTACAAAGAATATGATTACCAGGGGAGCATAATTATTTACCCTTTTACCAACACTCCCCCCACACCCCTCTCCCCGACGGCCATGCACTCGCAACTTCAGAAGCACTACCTTTGTCCTGGCGAATAGCTGATCTCTGAACAGCATGAGGGCAAAGCGCCGGTTACATTTACTGAACACGAAAAAAGAAAAATAAGTGTGTGGTGTGGTGCCAAGGTAGATTACTACTTGTGAATCTAGATCTACTGCAGGGACTACTTAGTCCTAGTTCCTGTTTAAGGCTAAACAGCAACATGCACGGCCACTGCATTCCCACTGTGAATGCTAGAAGAGAAATTGGGTTCATGAATTCATCACTCCCCGGTATATTGTCTGAAAGCGGTTTGTGAGGATGATGTGCTTCCCGTGCTGCTAGGTCCATTTACAGGATGAGAGCTTCCAGTGGGTCCATAGTTGGATGTTCATTGAATACTGAATCAATCAGCGGGAATGCTGAAGTGTTGGTCGCATTCATTGATGGGAAAATAAGTCATGAGGGTTCCGCCTTGCATGTTCAACATTGATTCACAGAGCTGTTGCTGATCTCAGCCATTTCCGCTCCATTTCCGATACGATTCTATAAACAAACCATTTATACAAGTCAACTTCGAGAACTTAGTATTTGTTTGATTTTTTTTTGCAGCAGGCGATATGATAATCATTTAGGTTTGTTTAGAGCTCGGCTGGAAAACACCTCATGTATTCAATCACAGAGAGGACGGCATAGAAAAGCAATTAACTTTGCCAAGTTCAACAAATTATATTCACTGTGCAAAGTTTGCTGGAGCTAGCCCTTTGACAAGGTTTGTGTGTTTGCGTGAGCTAATGTAAGTGTGAATGTGTGCATGCGTCAATTTTGATGCATGTGTGAATGAGTGTGTGTGTATGTGTGTGGGTTTATGCAGAGTGTATTCTGCATGCATCTACGTGGGAATCAATGTGGGTCTGCGTACATGCAGGACTATGTGTGAATTTCAGTGTGCGTGCATGTACGTACGTGTGAATTGATGTGCGTGTGTGTGTGTGTGTGTGTGTGTGTGCGTGCACTTGCCCATGTGAGCGGCGTCTAGGAGAGAGTGCCTTAGAAGACCTGTTATCGTTCAGACCTGTTAACCCCCCGTCACCCTTAAACTGCTCCCAGCATTCCCCTCACACGTAGCATTTGACCCCTCCTCACCCGGCACTACAAATAACACCCCAACACACAGCATCAGCGTCAGCATCGTTAGGAATGCTGAGACGGTGTCTTACACTGGGGGGGGGGCGGGACGCCTTCCTTCACAGTGCAGCTCTGAGTATGCTGCCTACAGTATGCCACTGCCAGCACTAATAAGCTGGTCCCACTCTGCCACATGGTAATTACCTCTGAATAAAGGGCATCCCGGAGTCGGAGTGGCCCGACTCAAAGCCGGATGGAGATAATAGAAATAATTAATTGATGACGCAACACGATATAAAGACAAGATGGCTCTAGATACAGACGCAACAAAAAGTAAGTAAGATGTTTCAATAAAAGGATATGTTTAGACATGCATTGACGCCTGAAATACTTTAATATATTTGTATTGTTTGTACGGTTCCGAAGCTTAGGGTGCTCTTAAGTTCAGCAGGCCTCGCAATTGACCAGGATTGCAATTTTTTAATCACATTTCATGATCAGAAAGTTGCACATGATTTGGTTTACGTCCCACCAGCTTTCACCCTGGGAAAGTGATTAAAGCCTGTTGCCAAGAGCCGGAAGCGCTAGTAAGTCAGTGCCAAGATAAATGATCTCCACAGTGCCTAAAGCGGTAGGATAAAAATACAAAATTGCAAATATTTTTTGATGTTGTGATTAAGCTAAAGTAAGGAGAATGATGGAATGTGAGTGATGAGCACTAGACAGGGTGCTTTTATCTTCAGGGAAAATAACATTACCTGGACTCAACGGAAATTGGGATATTTTCAAAGAACTTCAAAAAAGAATATTCTAGAAGTTTGACTGCTGAACTTTTCTTTTGAAATTAAGGCTCTGATAAAGTAGTGATCACAGAAACCGCTTGTAATTGTTCCAAGAGTTACCAGACCCTTAAGGCCGATTTAGGGTCGTTTTAGACGCAGAAACGTAAGCACGTAATTTACACAAGGGACTTGTTTTAGACAAGTTTTGATTTACGGTTCCTTAAGGATTGCGCGTGTTGCAAGGGGATTCTCCGCCAGAACAGTAGGGGGAGCAACAAACAAATCTGTGGGCGTGGAAGTGGAAATCGCTGGCTTGTTTATATTTATGCACTTCCAGTATTTTCGATGAGAGTAGCAGTAGCTAAGTTTAGGTTAGCGGTCTTTTTCCACACTCTGAACGATGTTAAGGTTGAGTCGAAGACCGGAAATGTGAGACTCCTGAAAGGATGTGGTTAGCTGGCCAATCACAGTCTTTGCGAGCTACGTAGGGCCGTAGTGTTTTAGTCGCATAGTCAGGAATTTTGGGCGACGCACTTAAGCACGTAAGGGGGGATATTTTACCGCGCAAGGGGGGGTTATGTATCTTACGTGCTTACGCGTTACGTCTAAAACAGAGCATATATCGGCCTTTAGGGTCGGCACTCAAACAAAACAAGTTATTACTTTGAACAACTCTTCCCGTTAACCCAGTGTTAAGAATTCTTGTCGTCTTTCGGAATGACTGCACAAATTCTTCACACATTTCAATTTGAAATGTTGCATGTTTTGTCCTGCTTACAAATGACTTAATTTGTTTTATGACCTTTAGGATGACTCATAAAAGTGTGCATCACTTTCTGCCTCTACTGTTTCAAAACAGAATATTTTGCATAGACCAAGGACAATATCATAAAGTTATGGGTGGAAAAACTATTTTGCTTGGTGGAGAATATGCTTCGTTTTTTTTACTCAAGAAAGAGGATCTAGCAAACCCTATATGAGTACCATCTATAGAGAGCATTATATATTGATTGAGACTTGCATTACGTTAATATTCGCAATAAACTCATTGTCACAATGACTTACTGACTTCATATCCCGTCAATGAGCAAACAAAGCCCACAATAAGCCTCATCCTGACGGCACACCGCCTCATAATGATAATAGGCTATTCCTTCAAATTAATTTTCCAGTTTAATATCATCCAAATGAGCTAAGAGGTAAAATTAGACAAGCATATTAATCATCGGTAAAGAGTCAGGTTCATCAAACCTGCTTTTATACGCAATTAAAAAGAAGTGTTTTTTTTGGTTGAAAGAACATCTTGGCAGTGTGAAGTAGGAGAAAGAAGTGTGATAAGAGAAGAGAGGCCTTGGTGTGTTTAGGGTGCAGGGACACCAGCTGGACATCTTGCATGTAATGAAGACCATACGCCATACACCAACACCATAACTCATTCAATCATTTGAGCTCCCACCGCTTTGGTTTGGGTTCGGTACTTTGGAAGGAAAATCGAAGTAAAAAAATAACCCAAAATGAAAAAGAAGCAAGACATTGGAAAATGCTAAAATAAAGTAAAAAAGTATCTGATTTTCAAATGTTGAATGTTTTTATTATATTACTATACAACTCTATACTGTATTATTAGTCCATTTGTTCTTGCGTTATTTTTGATTCCCACAATTTTTCTATGTCTTTTTATTTGCTAATGCATCTCTTCAGTTCTCATTCCGCATGTGATTTAGAACATCAATCTCCAAACCTCTCGCAAATGATAGATTCCAGGCCAGCGTGCCGACAAATACAGCGAGGCAATCCTGGGAGTAGTATAAATAAATAAACAAGCAAACTGCAAAAAAAAAAATATATATAATATCTATAAAATAAAATATAAACAAAAACTTGGTCTACATCTGTAGAGACCTGCCAAAACAATGCTTCTCCCAGGGTCCTTTCCCGGGATTCACTAGTGACTTCCCCAGCTGCCTCTACCTCTTCAGCCTCTCTCTCTCCCTCTCCATGTGTCTCTCTCGCCCTATAAACAGTCTTACTTCACAGTAATGGCGTCCTAGGGGAGGAATAGGCTGCCAAGTCTGCGTCGCCAGATAGTCCATTCCTCGCAAAAGTCCCATCTTGTTGTAAATTCTCCCAGTGTTCTCTGAAGGATGATAAAATAGATGCATCGTATACAAGCCGTGGCACGGCAATAGGTATTTGAGTTACTACCCACAGTGCAGGATTGTAGTGGAGGAGTAGGGAGTGTGTGTGGGGGTATGGGTCTCTATGGGGTTAATTGATGGCTTTTGTTGTGCTACTTTTTAATTGACCAAAGCTCTGTTGTGA
Organism: Gadus macrocephalus; assembly: GCF_031168955.1. Taxonomy (NCBI): domain Eukaryota; kingdom Metazoa; phylum Chordata; class Actinopteri; order Gadiformes; family Gadidae; genus Gadus; species Gadus macrocephalus. The sequence goes on along the minus strand of NC_082401.1, from coordinate 20,435,746 downwards.
CTGGTCTGTTAATTAAAACCAAGGAACATATTTGGGTCAAATGTTTAAAAAAAATCTTTTCTTTTTTTCTATTCAGTATTCTCCAATGCTTTTGGCTGGCTTCTTCTCCCTTTTCCTTGACAAAAGTATCTCATGGAATGCATAAATGTCTAGCACGGTATGTGTGTGTAGTAATGAAAAAACACCCGGCCACACCTGTTGAATGAATGATAGTGATGAAATGTTAACCGACTGTCCTTGTGTTTTGTATTGGCAGCACGTTTTGAAAATCCGGTGCAACACAGCTCATCTGTAAGGTGCCATGATCTGATATGTTGTCTTTAAAGAGTGAGCAACCATAGCTGTCAGTCACAATGTCTCCAAGGATACAAGCTCTTTGTATTGTATTGTTTGGATTCAATAGAAGCCAGCCAGCTTGATCCGACAGACTGTGATGACGGCAGATGAAGGGATAATTGGTGTGTGTTTATCATAATTTCTAAACACACACCAATATACACTCTGCTAATCACCCAGGGATGCTATTTCTAATCCCATTAATTAAATAATACAGAGGCTAAAAATAAATGAAAAATAAATAAATATATAATTCTATATATTGTGATTATTCATGTCAATCGGATAGATTGTGCCCTGATTCTTTATTGTTGGCATATTTTAGAAACACCATTAACACTTGGAATATTTTTTAAATACAACCTTCATATTTTACAGTGGATAGGCGTGTTTGTGACATCAACTATTAAATAAGTGAATCCCAGCCAATTACATGTTCTCTATTCTAACCAGGGCCCCTTGTTTTCTAAACATCCGCTCCTTCATTTAGGCTCTCCCCTGATGCAAGTGGAACTTACTCTCAATGTTCTGCTGAAAATAATTAGGCACACAGTTGCCACTGTTTTCAACACCGTTTGACAACTCCATTCTTAAACTGATGTCTGAAGCTCAGACTGAAGTTGCCTGCGTCGATAGATTATCTATTGTTGATATCTGGCACGCTACTGGTTTCGGTATTCACTTTTAAAAGTCACACTGATCATAGTTCAACTTAATCATTCATCCAAGCATTCAATATTGAACAGGTCCCGACAAGCACTTTGGATAGTAGAATCCAGTGGGCCAATGAAGAAAATAATGTATCCTCAATCTACATTTGAAATGCAAAATAAAACGTTCATACTAAAATGTCGGCATACTAGTCTTTTCCTCCAGGTAGACTTAAAAAAAAAAATATCACGTACACAATAGACAACTACATACAAAGTGAGGGAAATTGCTACAATTGGGCTTTAGATTAATTGTATTAATCCCATGTGGTAAATAAGGGAGTGTTCAGTATTTAGCCTTTTCTGTTATTGCTTCACTCTTAAAACCATAACTCCTACAGCCACAATATGGCTACAGAGACTCTGGGAATATGAGTGCACATCTGTCTGTCTTTTCTTCAGGTTTGGCATCAACAGGGATGTTTCCCAAGATGTTTCAGGTGGTCCAGATGTGTTGGACTCACCCACTGGTTCACAGGAAGTTTCAGCCAATCAGGGGGAAGTTAAGGCCCAGTTATTTTCAACTATCCCTGAGGGTAGAATCTGTTTCTCTGCACCGATGTTGACAATGTTAGATATAGAGTAATAATCTTTAAATAAATGGTTATGTCTAAAATGGGCTTGTTAACGCTATGCAATTATGTAATGGAAAGTGTTAAGGTCTATGAAACAGATATTGCTAAATATGGTAGATATAAATGACATCTTCATAAAAAAATAAATAATAACAGTTGAAGTGTTTAACATTACACTAGAGTACAAACTCGTATAGTACTGCATACAATGGTAATGGAAACCTTTCATTTCATTGCATACTTATTAATACAAAATGACACATTGAATTGAAAAAGACAAGTAAAAACTGTATTTAATCATTTGTACACATTACAACCATCAGAAATGTGATTTTGTGAAGTCAAACATAATGTGACCAAAAAATGTATTTATAAATATTACACCGTATGAGCCAGACCAGATATTACAAGATGATGATTTCACAATCCAAATGTGCTATTATCACACGTCAAACATGGCTCCATTTCAGGAGGCATGTATGTCAGGATGACATCTATGCCAAGATCTGACAACATTTAACATAATGGTAAGTTAAAATGCTTAACTGGAGTTAATGGTGTATCAATAATGTATGCATGAATATATTGATAATAAATACCACATACATAATACATACCTTCATTCATTCTTTATTTTGACCTACTCATTTACAGTGTGGCCCATTATTATATATTTTTTTCAACCGGTCCGTCCAAACGGAACAACTCTATTGTGCCACTCGAAATGAGATATTGTTTTTGAACATGGGTTCAGCGAAGGTGGGATTTAGTCTTAATTGCCTGGCTGTGAGTTGTTTGTGGAGATGGTAGCTGAACATGTGCTCCGTCCGTGTGGCTCCATTAGCTTAATGGTCCATTTGTTCCTCTGTTGTGCTGAGGTGTGCGGCTGCTGACAAGGTCTCGTGGAAAACAACTTTATTTTGCTTGGAGGCTTTGGCCACAATAGGTGCACTCCCTCCTCTCCACTGCTGTCCTCAGGCACTCTACTGTACGTCTGCTGTACAGAAAGAACCCTGACGAAAGTAGGGCGACGGTATAGGTCTGACTGATTAAAAAAAGTTTGCTGTACCGAGGCAACATGACGACATTGAACTTTGTCAGTGTTGTGATGGGATCGTTTTTTTTATTTTGTCATAAATGCATCTTGAAAATCTGCCATGGCTGGTACTTTTCTATTTTTCCGCTGCTCAACACCGCTTAGGAGTTCATTTCAAACTGAGGAGTTACCTCCCTTGCATTAACCCTCCTTCCAGATTAAATTGAAATCCTGTATATTCAATCGTACTTGATTTACAGACAACAACTCACAATATTGCCACTTTCCACTCAAACTGAGCTTCTAAATATAATCTGATAAGGCAAAAAGCAGAGGCTGTTTTTATCCCGAAGCGATAAGTCAATATCCCCTTGAGGTCAGACCTTGATCGGCTCCATCACCATCTATTATGTGCTTGGTGGATCTATTCTGTGGTCAGCCCTCCCACTTACATCAGCCATTATCCAAGTCTACTGTGTCCAGATCTCCTGGGGGTTTCATCCCGAGGTCATGGAGGCCGGTCGAGCTTCCGTGTCCGTCCGGAGACGCCACTGGCCACAGGGACCCGACAGGTTGACCCCCTCCTGGCGGCGATGTTGGCTACGCTGGGACCGCTCTTCACCTCTCTGGCTGACCCCTCGCCCACTCCTGGAGCCTCGTCATCGTCTCCTGGGGCCCCCGCAAGCACAGATCTAAGAAGTTGCTGGGAGACGCTGTCTTTTGGTTTCTTTGGTCCTGCTTTTTGGTCGGACGTCCCGCGGCTTCTGTGCCTTGTCGTCAAGCAACCTTGTGCATCCGTTTATAGAGCATTGTCGCTGAACTTACTTTGAGGTTCTTAACCAAAATAGCTTGGAAAAATCAATCTAATTGCAAGGTTGATAAAGATACAAAGAAAGGTACGCCATGGATAAATAATAAGTATAACAGTATAACTTTCAAACCAGTCAACCTGTTTTGAACATGCCCTTTACTCTCACCGATGTAGTTAATTATCTCTGCTATTTATGCCCTTTCCCGCCAAGCGTTTAATAGAAATGGATACTATAACCAAACAGACAGATGCCTAGCCCTGCAACACTAATTTATTAGCTATAATTAACATAATGCCTGTCCAATTTGGTGTCACTCAATATGGAAATAATTGGACAGGATTCATAGTTTAAATGATGTGTCAATGGAGTCAATATCAACCTTGTTAATTCAATGTGCCACAAAATCCATTTACTTTCTCTTGGTTATACATATATAGTAAATTGAGGAGATTAGAACATCTAACGCCAACTGCTGCTTCTCCTATCACATGTCTTTAGGAAGTGTTACTGTTGGCTTGGATGGGCAATTACCTAATGGTCTGTAGAAGGACCAGATTAGTTCATTGACTTAACATATTTGCTCTCTTAAATTAAATTATCCTCTGCTTGTCTAGATGGATGGAATGCTTAGTTGGTGCGAGGCAGCAAAGATTGTATCAGACCAAATAGATTGCCATTGTCTGCGTAACCTCCATTTGCCTTGGAAATTAGTTGGACAGTCTTCTTCCACTGCATTCAGGGGGTTTCCTGTTAAATAAGCTCCAAAGTCCTGTATTTGTTTGAGACAGGGAGCCCTGTGACATTGACACACGGTAAGACAAAAAACAAACCAGCTCAATCCCCCATGCGGCCTTCTCACTGCGGAATGGCCAGTGAGAGCTTCTTTATGATCGCTCAATAAAACCACACATACAAAAAAAACACAGACATAAAACACATTGTTGGCTCACCTTGCAAGAGGTCAAAACCCATTGATAGGCGATGGAAGTAAACAAAAACACATTTCACCTACCAATTAACCAAAAACAACAACAGCAAACTCTTCTTCTTCCATGTGTGAACGTATCTTTACATAGAACGTTGAAAATATGAACAGCCGAAAGCTATGGTGGCAGTTTGGCAGTCAGGACTTCATGCATAATTAATTGTGTGTGATACACACACTTTATTATGGAGATGACATTTGCATTTTGTCATTTTCTATCATGGAGGGCCATAAAGACTGACATTTGAGTGGCTTTTGATGCATGGCGGCAGCGGTGATGGACCGTCGCCATTTGCCTCCAGCGGTATAACAGTACTCTATATACGGCCGTTTTGCCCACTCTCTGCCACAACTCATATATCCTCCCCATGAACACGTCTCTTACATGTGTTCTCTGTCACAGGGTGCTGGCGTCTAACGCCCCCCCCCCCCCCCCCCCCCCGCGCGACACGTGTCTTCTAGACGTGTGGCTTCCATGCGTTTCTAGTGTTTTATTTAATAAGGCCGCCACATCAAGGGAACAGGAATGTAAAATGGGTTTGACACCTAACAGAGCTGTTTAATTGTAGCTCTGGTGTACAGAGGGAGCTAAGCCCTGGACTGGCAAATGTTTTTCAGTCGGTTAGTGTGTAAATGTTTGGGGTGTCCTCAGAACATTGACTTAACAATCAAACATTTCTGTCAGACACATGTTTATCGTCATTTCCCTTCTTCTGTCCAAAGCAGTATGTTGTGTGTTCAATGGCTGCAATTATATGTAAACTTATTCATAATAATCTCCACTCAATCTAAAGATTGTTTTTATTAGCATTTTAATTTGTTCATAGACAAATCCTTCGATTCCTTTCTTTAATTTATAATGTTGTAATTCAAGCACTCTAGTTGTTCCTTCATACATCATAGCAACCAGACATGTAATTTGTATAGCAATTAGTATAAAGAATATAAATTCTGTCATTGACAGAAGTTTATTGTATAATTAGGCAGACAAAGAAGAAAACAGATTGCTTGCCAGTGAAGGGAACACAGTTTCCTTAAAGGTGCCAGGGAACTCTTACTGTTTCCCTCTCTCTTTCTTTAATTTTTAGTAATTTAATTTGTTATCATGAATTTAAACATTTCATACAAAGTAAGGGGTTAGATTGCATTATCATAATGTCGGTTATAATAGTTATGACTGAAGCAATAAGCCAGTAGAGGCCAAGGTAAACAGAGATTGGAGGAATGCTAGGGTTGTTATAATGTTCTTCACGAAGCGAGATATTGTGTACAAACATTCACTGCAAAATAGTGTTCTGCTGGAGAGAAATCAAAATCATGCATCATGATACTGTCGGTGGCAAGTGAGAAAGTAAAAGCAGAAAGTTCCCCACATATTTGATTGTGTAGAACAGTATTTTGGAAACCCAGACACTGGGATGGATACATATTGCAGACTGAATACTGTTTGACATTAGTGTTCCAGAAAAAAACTGGGCTGGCACACAAACTGCAACTCCATGCTATTTCAGGGTATTTTTTATATTATTCTACATTGCATGAGATCATCTCTGTTGGAATGCACCCGAGCCCTACTGGATCAGTGATCACACCATAACCTCGAGCGCCCTGGCACATTCACACTGTGCACGCACACAACAACACCTCGCGTCACCTCAGCACTCAGCAACTCAGCATCGCTGTGGATCGGAGGCCAAACACTGGGGATACACCTCCACGTTTATGCATAGTGTCGTTCTGCATAGCGTGGGGAAAACAGATTCCTGAAGCAGTTATGGGACTAGTCACAGTACTGACTCACCATCCTAAACTCATGATCTCTGAATAAACCCTTAAGGTGGTGTTGATATCAAATGAACGAGAAACAGCGGTTCAAATACATAGGTTCAAATCACAATGTGAAAGAAACAACGTTGCAGAGTGTAAGGCTTTGAATGGATTCATTTGGGATTATTTTTACAAAATAAAGCAATATTATGCTTACTTAGTCGTGTTAGTGGAAAAAAAAGCTTTGAACTTTGATCAAACAGCATTAAAACAATATCCATAAAAACATAACTACAAACGTCCAACCAATGAGAACCCTACGTAGTATTCCTTTTTTTTTTTTATCAACGTGGTCAAGGTTATGGCCCTGCACAGTGTTTTTACAAGACTCCGCCATATATACACACCATTCATCACAGGATTTTCAATCAGCTCCAGATAATAAAAGAGGAATAAAAGCGTCTCTTCACAGCAGATGGAATCCATATTTAAGTGGGAGGATTTGTCAAATTAACGACTGGCTTTGGTGGCGAAAGGCTTTTAGGCAGATGAGGACGTGTCCCGGCCACTATGACATGCACACTTTGAAGTCGCGCACGTGAGGAAATCAGACACGTCTGAGGAAACGGGACTTTTCACCATGCTGAAGTTGAAATCAAAAGCGGATTTATGAAACACCACAGGAAGTAGGAGAGAGAGAGAGAGAGAGAGAGAGAGAGAGAGAGAGAGAGAGAGAGAGAGAGAGAGAGAGAGAGAGAGAGAGAGAGAGAGAGAGAGAGAGAGAGAGAGAGAGAGGGCAAACAACAGAGTGTGAGAGTGGGAAAGGGCGAGAAAGAGGGAGAGCAAGAGAGAGCGATACAGAGACAGAGAGAGAGAGAGAGAAATAAAGAGTGAGAGCCGAAGCGGAGGGGGAAAGAGGACAAAGAGACTCATCAAGTTGCACTGTCATGTCGGTGCAGATTAAGATGCAGGCGGGCGTTTCCTGTCAATGACGGGTCTAAGCGGGCTGAATGGTCAGGTGCTCTTGGAACGCCAGCGGTGCACTCTGGCTGTCAATCCGCCTCAATATATCCATCCCACACCCTTCAGACGAGTATACACCAGGCTGCCAGCAATTTGACATCACTCCCCTACTCCAACCTCCCTCCTAGTACTGCTGTTTTGCAGGCAGCTGCTATGGCTCCTTCTGCAGGGAGGGGAGAATATAGGATAGATCTACAGTGTATTCATAATATGCATTGGTTCATTTACACTAGCTTCAATTATTCAAGCAATGTTTTCTTGGAACCTGCTGTGCGGCTCTTAGGTACAAAGAGCTAGGGTAATACATGATTAATAAAGATCAATTAATCATCATCCCTATTGTTTTGCGCCAAGCCATTGTGTTTAGGTGTGTGTGTGTGTGTGTGTGTGTGTGTGTGTGTGTGTGTGTGTGCGTGTGTGTGTGTGTGTGTGTGTGTGTGTGTGTGTGTGTGTGCGCGTGTGTGTGTGTGTGTGTGTGTGTGTGTGTGTGTGTGTGTGTGTGTGTGTGAGTCACACATTGTACTTGGCCTGTTGTTCCATTGAAGTGATTTGTCCTAGAAATAGGAAATTGTCAACTGTACATTATAAATCACACGCTGGTTACTTAACCAGGGATTGCTCATTTAGTGGGTGGTTATATTATAATGGTTTTGACTGTGACAAAACAAGTGTAGTAGTCCAATGCAAAGAAGCACAGTAAAATACAACAAACATACAGGGTTACTCACGGTTAGCCATCAGAAACTTCTTAAGAAACTCATATTTGGTAAGTAATCATTCAACTTTTAAGAATTGCTATAATGAGCACACTTCTAGACACAGATGTTCCCATAAATATGCAATAAGATTGATCTTAAATCAGCGTACATTGGATTTTAGTTGTTTTAAAGCATGTCAAACACGGCTGAACGAAACCTAGTTAATGGGAATCTTGTGATGACGTTGTTGTTGTTAGCTGTAAAAGTTAGAGATGGGTGATAAATCTAAAAACGACCAGATGGGCAAAAAGTAAATCCTAATTTAGCCGAATCTAGACATGTTTTTAAAATATTTGTCTCCCAAATCAGACTTTTGACTATTAATCCAAAGTCTGATAGCAGAAGATCTCAAATCTGTGCTTTATATTTTTTTCGACCAATCATGTTGCTGGAGGCGGAGATCTTTAGGAGACTGATTAGTTAACAGCAAACACACGTTCTTAGAAAACGTTTCTGTAAGGCATACTTACCAACACTGTGTAGCCTGTCCCCTGTAGGAATGCACTTATGAAAATCCACTTCTGAAAGCCTAATCCACACACGCAGAATATCTAAACAAAACAGAAAACTAGTCCTGTTTCAGACCCCCCCCCCCCCAGTTATTGGTTTCCGGCCCAGGAGCTGAGCCTTGTTCTGCTATAACACATTAAAGGGGTAGTTCGGAATTTTGGACATAGGGCCTGATTCCCAAGTGAGCATTGGTATTCTATATCACTGGAGACAGTTTTCAACACATTTCATACAGTCCTTCTAGTTGCAGAGTTCGCTCGTGCTAGGCTAGCGCACGTCAACGGGCAATGCTAGCCTGCTATTAAAAACAGTCTTACCCACTCCACAGTACACCCGAGGTAAATCAATTATAACGACAGACTATAAATCTAAATGTCTGTTTATAGAATAATGTTAGAAATAAAACCAACCTTGCATTGCATTGCATTTTGAGGGAATTGCGGGGTCTCAGCAGCAGTGTTTATATTCCTGTACGTAGGCTATGGCAGCGGCGGACTGATACCTAGGTTACCTGCCGCTGTCATTGCTACAAACGCAGAGTACAGTGAACGAAGGAATTCTATAAGCGTATTCAATCAACAAGATATGCCCACGTTTGGAGGAGTTAGCGATGCATCTGCTTTTGAAGACGATTATGAGGAATTCGTTGTATCCAACGAATCGTACATGTACGAGCCGGTGTTTTGATGTCCAAGCCAGCAGCAACAAGCCACAGTTGAGTCCTTTCTGGATCTCGCACTGGAAATTGGTGGAAACTTTGTGGTGCCCATCTGTACTGTTTATTTCTACAATTTCTAAAAGCACACTGAACCATCATGTTGCCTAGTCGTTCAATTGCGCTTCTGTCCCACGCTTCTCTGTTTACGTTCTTCTGTCGTGATTCGGTTACAAACCTAACCAGCGCATAGTAAAATTCCGCTTCTGCTGAGAAAGTAGTCCCTCGATGATTCATGCGATGCAAGGTTAGTTTTATTTCTAACATTATTCTATCAACACAGACATTTAAATCTATAGTCTGGCGTTATAATTGATTTACCTCGGGTGTACTGTGGAGTGGGTAAGACTGTTTTTAATAGCAGGCTAGCATTGCCCGTTGCCGTGCGCTAGCCCAGCACGAGCGAACTCTGCAACTAGAAGGACTGAATGAAATGTGTTGAAAACTGTCTCCAGTGATATAGAATACCAATGCTCACTTGGGAATCAGGCCCTATGTCCAAAATTCCGAACTACCCCTTTAAGACCGCTGGATCCGAGATTAGGTGAATATAGATCAGACCTTGAAAAAGCAACAATATTACACATTCCAAATGTAAACTTAATCTGTGCTAACAAGATGTTTAAAACATCCGCTGTCGCTGTGGCTTTTTGTTCCAAGTTAAAAGCACAAATACAGTTTCAGGTGCAATACAAATAAAAAAGATTACAAAAAATGTAGTATGAAGGCTTCTTGGCGGAAATAATGTTGAAAAATTACTCTCCCCTCACCCCCCCCCCCCCCCCCCCCACACCACCCCCCCCCCCCCCACACACACATTTGTATCTCGCTTGTACCACTGTAATTTCCCTGAACCTCCAAAGAGCTTTATAAAAAAATCATTTCTACACTGAATCAAATTACCACCTGGAATGATAAAGAGTCTGTGGGGCCTGAACTTCAACGTGATAAATACACATGATTTTCCCCTGGCTGGGTCCCAGCGGCCTTAAGCCTAGTCTAAGTCATAAAACAGGGCCCAGCGTGAAAGCACTTTGCTTTAGAGAGCTCCTTGAATGAGGCGCAGACATAGCTTGCTGTTGTTTATAAAGCGCCTATGCAGGGAGGGGGGGCGGGGATAGGGGTTAGGTCGTTGGTGTATGTGTGTGTGTGGGGGGGGGGGGGTTAAAAAACAAACAACCTCTCTAAACCGACACGCACCACCATTTGCATTTTGTTTTTAGATTTTTATTTTACGACTTGGTGGGGAAATATCGCCCGCCTCGTGTACATTTTGTTTTTAAACAGGAGTCTGCCATTCTGTCATGGTGGGGGGGGGGGAAAAGTAACGCAGCGTTTCTATCACACACGGCCTCGTGGGATTCATTCATCCACCGTACGGCATTGTGTCACGCTACGTAGCACGAAGCGACGCCACGCGTTCACAAAGACACCGAGGACATGTTCGTCATTCGGGGACGGCTGATGCACAGACCGAGTGGCTCTGGTGAGGGCTGTGACTAACGCGTGTGTGAGCCAGCGCACTACAGATGGTACGCGGGTCGGGCCGTGGTTAAAGTCGTGGAGCAGCTGTTGGCAAAGCCATCCTGACCATTTATCATTTGAAAAAGCTCAACTGTTTGGCCTGCAAGTCTTTGTGTTAGCAGCACTGCAGCATCCCAAAGACAGCTCTGTTACTGGTATGCTTACAAATGATTGTGACAGATTATGAGGATTTTAATAGTGGTTATGTTTGGTTCATTCCAAGCACATGATCCTGACTTTATCTAACTGTAGAGAAAAGTGTTAATTATTTGGTAGCTGTTTTTTTAAAAATCATCTTTCGGTATGAGCTTTGACAATATGTTTAATCAAGTATATTTAAAATTGAAGACGACTGGCGATCATAGTTAACGGGTGCTGGTGCATGTTGACACATTACCTATTTGAATGATGCGTGATTGAAGTTGAGTTACATGACTGCGGGCACATGTGTGCGAGTGGTGCATGAGAGGGAGCAGCGTGCTTTTTTCCGTGCCTTGAGGGGGCAAACGTGTTTACGTTCCCACACAGCGTCGCTGAGGTTGTTGTTTAATTTCCTGTGTGTTATGCATCCTCGCCTCTGAGCAAACTGCCATGTTTACATCCCTCGTGGATGGAAGCAATTGCGTTTCATGGACAGAAGACGCCAAAGACGAATGTCAATGCACGCACACGCACACACAAAACCACTCACACACACAAGTCAGAAAAAGGTCTTTACTCTAGGGTGGAATCAATTTGCTGTGCTTAAATTTCGCAGAGAGGAAAATTCTTGAGGTGACCTTGCGACGGGAGAGGTGGGCCGGTGCTCTCCACGCGCGAGCCCGGCTAAACTCTTTGGAATGATATCATTTAAATGGAAATGACTAATTTCCACAGTGCAGACAGCTGAGATTTGAAGTGAACTGGGCAGACGACGAGATGATCTACCTGATGTAATGTGAAGGGCGGAATGAATGTCCCCCATGGACACCGCACACGACAGAGCCAACACCCCAAACGTTTTGGAATAAATGCTCTTATTTTGGATGTGTGTGGAAACATTAACTGATGAGGTAGGCTATAGCACCTTCGACTGCACGTGACATTCTCCGAATAATTCAGCAGCAGTATCCCCGTGCACCCTGAATGAGATGTCAAATCACAGACTATTGTTGTCATTCAATGTATAAATAATGTATACATAACCTGGGGGCTGAAGAATGTAAATTAGGACCCATGTGTCACTTCCTTCCAGTCTAGTAATGTCAGAAAAATGCAGATAACGAGTGCATTGGCTTGTCAAGATGATATAAAACTCTACGCTATACTCACTGGGCCATCTAATATTCAACATAAGAACCACATACACATTTGAATGCAGGAGATCTGATACACATAAAGAGAAAGGGAGATAGGCAGATAGATAGATGAATAGTGGCGATGATACTAGCCGGATAAATATGTCCGTAGCGGAAACATTAAATGAAACCGAAAATGGATATAAAAAGACAGCGTGCGTGTTTTCATAATGTTTGAACCCTGGAGGAATAGTGGAGACACAGTGGAGGTTTGGTGGAGGTATAGTGGTCACCGTGTGTCCAATGTGTGTCCACTGTGTGTTCTTCACTGACACAGCGGTGGCTGATGTATGGTGTGAGGGAAAACCTTTCATTAAAGGAGGCAAGGAGGGAGGGATGTGGGAGGGGAGGAGGGGGGAGGGGGGGGGTCATGGGAGCTGTTTAACTTGCAGGTGACATCCTGACCTCATCTCTCAATTACTGCCTCACAAATCTCCTGGCGAGGCACGGCCACGTCTCCCATATCTCACTCTGCCGCCACTGAAAAAAGAACCATTTTGTCACCTGCAGTAATAGATCTGTACACTTAAATTGTGTGTGTGTGTGTGTGTGTGTGTGTGTGTGTGTGGGGGGGGGGGCTGGTGTCCGGCCCTTTGATTTATGTCACCCCAACAATAAATGACAATGTAAAAGGTTTAATTAAACATTAATACCAACATAATTATAATAGTAAGAGAAAAACCACCAGTCCGTTTTAATGGATTCAAAGCATGCATAATACCCAGGAGTCTTATGAACCCATTAAAAAGCATAAAACATGACTTAGTCATGGCTCCGAGGTATGACGAGTCATTTGACGTGTGAAAACCTGGATCTGCCTCAGACATGCTATTGCCCCATCAGGGACCAGCGCACGAGTCAAAGTGAATCATCTCTCCAGTCCAAATACGACCCTAATGACGCTGGTTGGGAGTTCCAACAGCCGGGGGACTGTGCAGGGCGAGCTATGTTGCTGGGTGTTTATGCTCATTAAAAGCCCCATCCACAACTTGAAAGAGGGTTATTAGAATGAGAAACGAGACGGCGGAGGTGTGCTTGAAGCCCGGATCGCGGGCAGCCGCGGGCACCGCCTCTCCACCAGCCAAGTAAGTAACGCAATATTTAAAAACAAACAAAACGAGGCTATGCCCATTATGGATACTTTCCCAGGCTCCCCTCCCCTTCCAGCACTGTGGCAAGATGAAAGAGACCCAAACTGGCAACCCCCCCCCCTCCTACACACACATCTGATTAATGAGAGAATAATACAGTGTTCCTTTATCTCCAGTAATCTGTGAAATAAGTTGTTCCGGGCATTAATAAAACACTGGAATTATTGAGATCAAAGGGAAGTCGCATTAAAAAATGATCCTATACCCTGTGAAAATGAGCGGGCCATATGGGTAATGGCTGATTTGGTTTTATTGTCTTTTACCCTCTTTAGATATTTCATCGTGGATCCTAAATGGAATGTTCCGCTTCAGGAAGAGACTTAAATAGAGGCGAGGGTTGCAGACAACACAAACAGCCGCTTACAACCACACAGAACACATTTTTCATCATTCTCTTAGCATGTGCTGGGACCAAGGGTAAAGTATTCAGTGTCCCGTGGAAATTCTACGAAAAGCTTTGGATATCGGAATTCTTATTGTCATTTTTTGTTGGTCTTTAACAATATTCTGGCAGTGACGTTGTTCACATTCTCTATTCAGCATTCACTTTGAAATTGACCCACGGATAATTTCCGGATCATTCAGGGCAAAAAAATCCCACAGCTCTCCAAGGTCATGGTAAGAGGAAGACTTATTCGTGTCTTATTTTAAACACATCTTTACCAGGAATGCTGACCATTTTCAGATACTGTCTGCAGCAAAACACCGAAAAACGAACTCATCGTAATCCTCCACGGTCAGTCTCAAACTCCGCTTTGGGTAACCCAACTAAAACTTCCGCGGCATGGCATTCCACTGGCGCCCAGTCAATCCTTTATTTTTGTGACAAACGGGGACAACTCCCGATGTGCCATCTGTGCTGTATTAGGCCGGCATAGAAGGTGTCATGCTTGATAAAGCTAGTACCAGCGACACCCATTTCAAACCGCTGCCTGGCTCTTGGTCGGAAGGGATTAAAAGAGTGATGGACTGTCATCGCGCCTCTCAGCATAGGACTGCGGGGCCTGCCGGGAGAAGTGTAAGAAACAAAACTAGACTCGGGCATGGATGAGGGTGACCATATGCCACATGCTTGATAATAGTTCCTCCACCTTGGGGAATAAACATGGAGATGCTTATAATGAGTTTCCACTGCAGGGCCGCCCTCGCTGGGAGAAAGCCGATGGTCCATGCTCCGGCAGTGTGAATACATCACTGAGTTTGTGCGCATGCACTATGGTAAACAGGCCTCGAGCCTTTTGAGGCAATTTATTTGTCTCCGCGAGAGGAGCCTGACAGGGACAATGGAAGAGTATAGGCCATGTATTTCACTTGAACCCGCATGACGCTGCAGAGGCCGGTCGCGCTCGCTCTATTTTGGTCCTCCCCTGAACTCTAAACATGAAAGTAAAAGTGAGTGGAGATCCTATCACAAAGTGGATTATTTGTTTATTATCATCTCGTTTTTGATCCAATCAGTTAGCCGGTCAATCAGACAATGGTGTACGTTTAAATTTAAGTAAGTGGTGTCAGTGTTAAAAAATCCCCCAAAAATATAAATGTACACACTTCACATGAAACAATGGTATACATGTTTGATATCGTGTCTTGGTCTTTCAAATACATGCAAAGTATAGCTAGCTAGGCCACTCTGACAAAAGCCACTTCAAACCCACACACCATCTGGGCACGGCTTGATTCAGACGTTTCTTTTAATAAATATGATCTGTTCTGCTTTTCCGAAAAAAACCCGGGGACTTCCTGCCAACGATGGTGCTGTCAAAGCCAAAGAACTTTAATAAAGTTAACCTCAACATTATCAATGCAACAGGGGGCTGGGAATCCATGTGGCATGCTTTCACACATTCATCTGTGGTGTGTTTAAGTGTATAATTGATATGGATGGAGGCTCTTGTCGGATGTGTAGCACGGCATTGACCCAGACAGCAGGACTGCGCACAAAGAGTTGTGATTGTATGTTGTGCCGTGCACCAGTGCAAGCAAGACAAGAATAGCCCATCTGCTTGTGTGTAGCATCTCAGTGGTGAGAATGTCATGGCTGAGTCATTCATCATCATATTGTGTTGCTTTTTTTCCTAGGACATTAATTGTTGACCCAAGCTGTTACTGGCTGCAACTTTCTTCAAAATATGAAATATCCAATTGTTATTCGACATTAAACAACAGTCACATCGGCATGTCATCATTATTATGTAATTGTACAGTATATCATTGGCTTTAAATATTACTAACTAATATGTGCAACGCATATATAATGCTCATTCAATATGCCATTGATGCTCACTGTAACTTCTGCCTTCAATATGCAACGTTTAAATAAGCACGGTTGGTTGTCATTACTACAATATTCAGTTGCCAGTCCTACAATATAATTGATGCATGCCTGGAAGTTTACTAAAGCCAAGGTTCCTGGGAAAACAAAGCTTTCATACTATTCTATATAGATATATATATATAGATATGGAAAATAAGTAAATGCACTTGGGATTTCTTCGAATGCTATCTTGGATATCCAAACATATATTATATTATAACATAAATTCTACCTTATTTGAATGGATCACTCCTCAACACATATGTTTACATATTGCCAGATAAGAAGAATACATAATTGCCCCTAATACATGGAGATGTTTCTATTGGTTTGGAGATAATGGTAGTGAAAGTAAACCTTAATCAATCTTTATCAATTGACAGTTAAAGTAAGCCACGCCCATAACACCCGTGGCCATTTTTTATGTATTTAAAATTTGCATGATATGATTTTTATTTTATTTTTTCTCATCTACTGAAAGTTGCACCTTTACAAATAGCTCCTTCAAAATAGCTATTTTCCACACATTCATTCATCATTAAATGAAAAGAATCAATTGATGCCACAAAGTGAAAAACATCACCTGTGAAAAGCAAACACAACTGGTTTGTGCATCGGAATGAAGTCAAGATGCATCCTAACCCAGGCAGAACGCGGTTCATTTTATTTTTGTCTACAAATAGCATCAGTGGGAAACCGCATCTAGCATCTTGTCTGCACCCCCCCCCCCCCCCCCCACACCCCCCTGCAGTCCTCAGAGTGCGCTATATGCTGTTTCTGAATATGAATAATGGCAAAACATGTAATTACATCAGTGAGGTGCCCTGGGATACACCCTGAGCTCGTGTTCAAATTAATACCTGAGATACCCTCTGCATGACATTTTCGAGAGGAAAGTGGAACCCCTGTTGAGCCCGCAAGGTTGAGGAGCCCTCGTGGGAAGGGTACGCGGCGTAATATACCAGGGTTCCCACTCCCAGGAGAGTGTTTTAACCCTGCCTCGTTTTTTTTTTCTGTTACCGGGCCCAACTAGAGACGACAACGGGGCATCTAAGCAAACCTATACCCCACACAAAAACCCAGCCCGCCGGGCCTGCCTCCCGCTGTACAGCCCCCATCCCAAGGTGTCCTTTTCCCTCGGTGTTTACCACCAAACCCCCGCGTCCGGAACCATTAATCATTTTTGAGAGACAGCGGTTCACCAGTTAAAACAACAGCAGCATCACACATTCCTTCACCTCCACAAGGTTAATTAGCCCCACCGTCTCTCCTCCTCTCTCCCTCTCTACCTCTCTCTCTCTCTCTCTCTCTCTCTCTCTCTCTCTCTCTCTCTCTCTCTCTCTCTCTCTCTCTCTCTCTCCAATAATTACATTACCACTTTCTGAAAAGCGGATAAGATTAATCATAAAGATCTACGAGCCGTGCCAAGTTTTTTTTTTATTCATTCATCAATGGGCATTAACATTGTAATGGGGCTGATGATCCTGAGTGAATTTATGTGAATATTGGTGACTATAACACTCTGCAGACCGAAGAATAAATAAAAGATATAAATAGATCAGGACCCATCGGACACGGGAACCTTTTCAAATTTAATTTAATTGACATACTTTGATGACTCGCTGTGGCCACTCTCAGCTGACATTTATCAAGTTACACCTAATTGGAGTAAGTGTGGAAAATACAATTTTCCCGGATAATGCCTTTAATTGGCTATTAATTAGAACACTACCACGATGACAACCCTTCCATCCAGCGCTGTATTTGACGTCCGCGGACTGCGAGCCGTGGCACTATCTGTGAAATATGTAGATGATTTTAATTGTCCTCCACCCACATGGGATTCCAAGTGCTATACCGGCGTCTTCTGAGACGAGGCGGTGAGAGCAGATACATGCCACATAGTTTGGGAACCTTGGCAGTCGCCAGTTCTAAAAATAATGCCGGCTTGTTCCCGCACTGTGAATATGAGATTGCCATATCGCTACCTCTTCCCATAACAATTAATCAAGTAGAGCTGAGCTAGGCTCAAATGAAAGCTAGGCTCCTTTTCCCCCTGCTTTCCAAATGCAGAGGCACAACAAATTGTGGAATTCTCTGTATGTAATAGAGATATATTCCCATGTCAATATTTTCAACGGTAGCTGTGTGAGAATATTGTTTGATTCAGATTTTATCTGTCTAAGTAAATGGAGAGTGTACAAACAACAAATAGTAAACAATTTGTGTGGCTGAACTTCTTATCAAAAGTGACTCTTGGACAGAGCGTGTGCCAGAGAGTTTGGGCTAAAGCTACAGGGATATGATGTTTATTTTATTCATGTTAAAGGTGGAAATGGTCAGTGCTTTATTTATTTTCTTGTAATCTTTGCGCTTGCTTGAAGCAATAAGGGCACATCGGACTGAAAGAGATGCTTCCCTCCCGGTGTGTCCATCAACCGCTCATGCATATACGCCACACGCTTGTGTTTCTGACCAAAGCACTCTTCCAAAAAGCCTTCTGTGTCCATGTCGTTCGTTCTCGGGAATAGTTTTGATCCATTTAAATGGATCGTAGAGTGTACAATATTTCACAGCTGCTGTTGAAACCCTCAATTCACCAGTTGAATCGTAGAAAATGCCAAGAATAAACACACCATATGAATCATTTAGCTCTAAGCCATTTTCAAAATGAAATAAACTGTATCTGTAAATCACGTTTCATTGGTCACATACAAAATGGATGTACAAATGGAAAATGAGTAATGGTCAAAAATACCTTTATAGTGCAATATTGCTTTTAGATTTAAAGCAAAGTAAAAACAAACACAACTGAAGAGAAACTTTTTTTTTATGAAACACTCAGAATGGAACCATCTTAAGTCAAATATATGACACAGTGTGCTACTTTTAAACTTTTGCTATTACATACAGAAGAGCACCCATTTTGATGGGACAAGTTGACTTTGTATAAAATCCAAAGGCTTCATTTACCACAGGTAAAGTGAACTATTTATAATCTAATATCTATCTGTGAACCTGGCTGATCCAGAGGTACCGGTATGTGGCGTCTCAGAGGCATGTCCTCAGGGTCAGCGTGACACCGCCGTCTCCATGGCTAATCACTTGATTAGCTTTGAGAGATACCAGGTCCCTACAATCACTTCCAAACTGCATCTGCAAGAGTAGCACAGGGCCTAATTAAATGCCAAAATGTAAAATGCATTAACATATATCAATATTCAATAGCGCCTTTGAACAACATGCAAGAGAACGTTCGCCACCGTTCATAGGTGTTATCCACACATAAATAAATAGCTTGGGGTTTGTTTCGTATCTGCGTTTCTTTATTTGCTTGGAGTATAACGTCTGCTTCAGGGGCTGAGATAAAACAAAGTGGTCATAATGAGGGTACAATAAACCAGTTTATGTCTCATTGGCAGCAACAATATCTATAAAGGCTGGAAGCGGGCAAAACGAGAAAGACACTAAAATAGGCTTTCCCGTTCATATTTTTAGACGTCGTACATAGTTCCAAGTAGGAAGAGTTTTCCACAGTAAGTGACTTATTTGGAGGAGGTTCTAAATAAGGTAAGTTGCGGCATCCAACTTGATGAAAGACTTGCATTCAACCTGATAACATACCAACATCCGACCAGAGAAGAGACTTGCAATCAACCTGATGACAGACCCAAATCCTACCCTATGAGATCCCCTGTCCAACCTGATAAAAGAGCCACATCCAACCTGATAAGAGATCCCAATTCCACCCAGAAAAGAAACTCACATCCAGCCTGGTAACAGATCCATCCAACCTGTTAAGAGATCCCCATTCCATCCAGCCTGATGACAGATTTGTATCTGACCAGACACGAGACCAGACACAACCTAATGAGAGGCCATCCTGACAGCTTCCATAAAGATCAGGGTGTACGGTATGCCAACCTGAGCTAGATAGGATACGTCTTACCTGCATTAAGGTACAAGGAACCAGATGCCAGGGGACATTTGCCAGCGTCAGTGGCAGATTTCACACTTGCAGGTCATTGACAGAATATTACCAGTAACAGGGTGTGCACCAATGACATGGAACACCAGGAAAGAAGGGATTCAAGTGAACAGATCAGAGAGTGCTACATTCTTTTCATTTTTCATTTGGCGCATTTTCTAGGTACACAAGGTGTGTTAAGTTCACTTGGCAGTTGATGATTCACTTGGTTGAATCATGAACTGTGACACTTGGGACTAATAAACTTGTCAGCCATCTTCCATCGACCAAGGGCTCAATGTTATTGCTGTGAGAATCTGCAATATTTGTAATTTTCAAACGAAATAAAAACTACAATATTTAGAAAAGATAAAACAATGGTATTCTACGATTAATTCGGATAAGAATGAGTGGGACACTCACCAGGGACACTATCTGGTCGTTGAAATTTGAATAAACAGTACAGAGAGCCAAAGCAGAGGCTAATATCCAATGTTAAGCCTCCCACCTTTAGTGGGAGAGTGCCGCCTCAGCGCAGTACAGAGCAGGGGGACCTGCTTCAGGTCCAAGGCCAGGCCCGAGGTTAAGGCTTCTTGGCCAGAGTATTAACCTTGAATACATTAACTTTTTGTAAGAGATAGCTAAAAAATAATACACATAATATGAACACAATCACATCGCATGCAAACTCCACAGAGATATTGGGCGATATTGTCTATATAGTGGCATGATAAAGAGAAAGTACAAATGTAATATTAACAATGGCAAATCAATTTATTGATCCGTCCATCCAGGCAAGGCCAAAACAATTCTCAAAACATCATTATCAGTCTGCGGAAGACTCTTTCTCTAGTGGCTTCTTTTTCAGATTTAAGAAATGTTCACTTTTGGACGAGGTCACTTTTGCCAAGGATTCGGTTTTTTGCCCAAATTTGAGTACAATCCCAAATAAAAGTATAAGTTAAGGCTTCTTTCTGCAGACACTGAGTTTATCACTTTTAGAAAGAGGTCATATATCAAAGAAGGATCTAAAGCACCCACTTTGTATTTAATTGACGTGCCAAAATGCTTGTAAGCTTTGCAAGACATTAGTCGTGTTTGTTTACTGAATACATGAATGCATTATAAGCCCCAACCAATAGCAATGTCCCCAATATTGAAGAGACTTGTGGTACTTAATTTAATATTAACTCATTTTTGTTTATTTGTGCATCTCAGAAATTAGACTTACGTGCAGTTTTTAATTTCCTTCCGATAATTACCAGTGCTGATAATAACTTCAACAATTTGTCATAAAAGTTTCATCTCAATCTGCCAGGGTGATTGATATTGTCCATTAATCATGCTCAAATGTGTTCCATTCCGTGTCTTTAAAATATGTCATTAGTCACAAATTCCTATTTATTTGAGTAACCACTTACTTCTTATCAGGTAGAATCTCAAAGCAGCAATATTTTGATACTGTATATTAATCCTCTAGTGGGCCGATATGAGACCTGCTCTGTACACATGTACGATCATATGTATGCTCCCATAACATGCCCTGTAATTTTACAGTTGACACTTTAATTCCCTCATTCCCAAGTATATTAGACGATTAAAGATAACGATGATAGCTCAATGAGTACTGGATGAATAAAAAGGTAATTAAAAGGTTACTAAATTGGGTGGTAACAATTCAAAGTCATAATTCAATTCATAATAAGCTTCCACAGCACCCGGATAAAAGGTCCAGCTTTTTTGTATATATATATATATGTATACATACATATATATATATATATATATATATATATATATATATATATATATATATATATATATATATATATATATATACATATATATATATATATATATATATATATATATATATATATATATATATATAAAGATTAACCTCTAACTATAGGCTGCCATCAGCTCAGGGATCTCCCCTGTGACATTGAGGCCACCCAATTTGCATCAAGATGGCTGTTGGAGATGATCTGTCAGAGATTGGATGTGGGGGTATGTTTTACAAAAGGGCACGGTGAAATCAACATTTACTCTTGATTTGGTTCAGCAATGCATGGGGATGTACCGGCAGTCCGCATTATATTCCTTCTAAATTAGTTTGCTCTTCTCCGAGGAAGCCAAATCTATGAAGCAATGTCTTTGGCATTTAGAAAATCAATTTACAATGATGGAAACTATCCAGCTGAAACCGCTACTGGAAGTCCTTTCACTCTCAAGTGCCTGCACTATCTCTGATTCTCAAATGCATTTGCGGGAAAAGCAATCTCAAAATGAACAAAAAAATATTATTTACCTCCTTAAGCAAAGAAGTGGATCTTTGCTTGACGCACATTAATTAGGCTTTAACCATACATTATCAGTTTGCCTCTTCTGAAATGCAAAATATTATCTCTTAAGGAAATTACGATAAAAGCTTTCTCTCATATTATCCCGGGGACCAAAACAATGACTATGATGGAAATTTGTGGCAAATGTTATAATAATACCGTAGAAAATAAACATTTATACAGTTCAAACTTCTTGCAAAATATAAACTGTGCATATTGACTGACTGAAATAATGAATCAATTGATTACAATAAAACAACAAAAGAGAAATATATCTTCCATAAAGGGAAGATTGTGTTATCGTCACAATGATAGCATTTCTATTATGTCCATCATAGTTCTGAGTTATGGTCTGCGCTATTGTCTAGTTAGACATTAAAGGTTGAATACAAATATTAATGGTAAAATGTGATGTAACAGCCAATTTAAATACTGCTCATGTCCCTAGGAATAAATCTGCAAAACAAGCTTTTAAATATAACAGCAATAATAGTCCTTGGGTCTCTATACATAAATGTAAAATTGATGTGTTCATGAACACAACTGTTTTCCTCCGAAATAACATCCTCACTTACTGAGCTGTGTGCTTCACCTAACAACCCCCAGAGCAAGAACATTAAAAGGAACAACAACAATCAAGGCCAGTAGTTATCCAGCATCTCAGACTAAAGGGAGCTCCACTCAGTGGGAGTGAATCAAAGCTCCAATACCTTCTCTCACTGATGAGGAGCACCCGGCTCTTAAGAGTGAATATCACCTCCACCTGCCATTAAAAGATTCTTAATGACACAACAATTACATATAGAGCTATAAACATTTATTGATATGTAAATATTGTTGTATACATTTTTTATTCAATAGAAAAGGTGTAGGCTTATTGTTATTAGGAGCTTCAGATGGTTTAAAGAGGCAGAATGATGGATGAGTATTTAATAGCTTAGGCTACTGTCAGTTCCACCTTTCTCCATGTACATAATTCATATTGCAACGCATGTTCATTTAATATAATGTCATTGCAGTTCATAGTTAATCTTACGGTTTGATTGGGATAAGGGGACAGTTAGATCTTCTGCATTTTACTCGCAGAGCTTTTGAGTAAAGACAAATTGCAGGGAAACCAAAACAGTTTTCTGCTTTCTACACAAAAAAACTATTTATTATTATTTATGAATTAATCATACGTTTGTGCCAAACATGAAGGAGTTGCCGCCTTAATGCAGTTCTGGCAACTCTTAAGTACTTCTAACTTTTCTCTTGAGTTATAAGGGATGCATAGACACCTCATTATGACTAAATGTAGGAGTAGGCCCAAAATGACATCCCTCTCTGAGCTTTTGGCCATGTAGGACTGAAGCCTTTGATTGGCATGATAACAACGGGACCAGGAGAGGAAATGTGGAGTTTAATTTTGCACAGAATTTGACAAAGCAATATATAACATGTAATGAACAGTGATATCCTTCTCTTGGAAGTCAGTTTCTCTCCCTCTCCCCCTGCACTACCCACACATTCGAAGCAACCCATTACAGGCTTACTCTCTGGTGAGATGGTAACCCATGAGAACAAGAAGAACGACTGACAGACACAGCCAAAGAGACTGAGGGAGAGAGACCATACTCTTCCTTCAGTGAAACTTTTTAAAATATTTTAAATGAAATCCTGAAGTTGTGGTCCAACTTTTAATTGAAACCACTTTAAAAATAGCTCAACTATACCCAGTATCATTAGGCATAATTGTGGAGAATTGTATATATATGGTGATTGCATGCCCTTGAAAGTCTAGCATTTCTCTCTATACCTGGTCAAGGCAGAAGGCGTGAAGCCATTACCATATTGGTTTCAAATGTGTGCTACGTGTGAACCTTTAGATCTCAATGCTAATTCCAAGAGTTTTAAATAGCTTATGGTTATATCATATTTGGTGGTATAACAGGAGAAAACAAAAAACTTAAATAAATAAATAAACAAAACAAGCAATATCCCGAATAGGTATGATATTCACGCTTTTATATTTTTACTTTTGGTATGAGAAACCCACACCTGAATCACTTTCACACATAGTGTGTGGATTTGACATAACTGTTCCAATTCACATGGGATATGCCAATGCAAAATAACTACCCTGTATAATTGACAGGCTATTCAAATCCATAGCCATAACACAGAGACTTATACATAATGCATACAGACGGCGATAGCCTGTCACAGCTCCTTCAACAAGACTTGTGAAAGTGAGGAGGAGCCGGAGCAAAAGGCCAAAGAGAGTCCACCAGGCCACCAGACTAACACATCTGCAGGGGTTTAGATTAGCCACCGCATCTTCAAGTTAGATGGTGAGAGAACTGGACGGATTCAATGGGCACAACAATCCCTTTCACTCACAAGCAGACTAACACACACACACACACACCACACACACACACACACACACACACACACACACACACACACACACACACACACACACACACACACACACACACACACACACACTCTTTATACAATTTTCTTTTTTTCTTTGAGCTCTATCTATTTATGTGTTTTTTTTGTATGCAATGTTTTCATGTGAAGACAGTAGGGTCGTCATCATCAATGTATCCTTGAGAGAAATGAAAGCGAGCCCTGGCTAGCCCTTTATTAATGAATGCGGTGGGTCGAAGGTAGCTAAAGTCTATCATGCATATTCATGCCCATGACCCTCTTGACACGCAGACTCTTACGTAAAACAAAATAGCAGGTACGATGGCCAGTTCTTATGTAACACGGGGGCCTTTTGGCAAGCCATTTAAACCGACTTTTGGATGTGCTATGCTGTAGAAAGCCTAGTTAAGCGCTTATTTATATAATCTCCACATATTGTGTGTGTGTGTGTGTGTGTGTGTGTGTGTGTGTTTGTGTGTGTGTGTGTGTGAGAGCTTGTTTGTGTCTGCGTGTGTGTGAGCGTGTGATCAGGCCTGTGTGAGCGTGTGCGCGCACGTGTGCGCACGCGTACGTCCCCGCGTGCGTGTGTGTGAGTGCATGCACTGACGGGAGCCTTGAGCGGTGAGTTTTGGTGGGTGTTGTGACCGTTACACACACGGACGCGTGACATTTTGAGTCGTATTGATCCACGACGATACCACACCTCATGACACACGCATGAGCCAAGCGGTCAACTCCATCTGCTCACGACCCCACGAGCAGCATCATCAACCCTCGCCGGTGAGCGAGAGGGATTGAACTTGAGAGAGGACGGGAGAGAGAGCTGGGATGGGGACGATTGTAATGCTATGACTCCTTGTGTGTCCTATAAAGATGTGCTCAAGTCCCACAGGCTCCCTTCGCTAATCAGGCTGAGGAAACAGGTCAACTCTGGCAGGGAAGTTCATTACTCAGCGGCTGCAGGGGGCTGCGTGGGGGAGTGTGGAGGGGGGGGGGGGGGGAGCACCAGCGTGGGAGCAGAGGAGTGCAGCATATCCAGCCAGAGTCCCCCGTCGTGGAGTAAGCAGCGTTTACCAAGTTCCTCCCGGGAACAGCATAAACGTTGCCGCATTTTTCTTGGCTGAAAGCCTCCATAGAAAAATGCATCCAAATAAATAAACACGTGAAAAACACATCCTATCGACGGGCTTACCACAACGCGCCGTGAAGAGTTCCCGCCTCTGACGGCATCTGACGGCCAGCGCTTCTTCCACCCTTTACATTTTTTTGTATCTTTTTTTTCCTCTATCAATTGAGCCATCACGGAGCTGGGTGCGTTTCAGTTCCAATCAGCCGATGAATCGATCGGGGAGCAGGCATGACCGTCCGACAGCATCGATCCCCAGGGTCGTCCCCGGAGCCGCGGGGGCGCTATCGTGACGAAAAAAAGGCGATGCCGGAGTACAGCGGGATGGGATGGGGAAGCAGTTATAGCCAAGAGCGCCAGATATGAATCAATCGCCATGCCAACCTCATACACATGCTGATGTTCAAAAGTAGTACAGCACCAGTCCTCCTCGGTTATGTCCAACTTCTTAAACCAATGAGAATGGGCCCAGAGATAAAAGCAGGAAATCAGTTATTACTCGCAAGGGCTTCTTTTGCATCCCACGTAGCCTCTCGTGGGTGGTTTCAGTTGCATTACATAATACGTTTGTTGACTGAACTTTATCCCAGGTTTAATGCAATGCCAATAAGCCGCAATCGAATCGATGTTCCAGCAGATTTTCCGCCCGGATAACTTTTTCTCTTTTTTTCTCAAATTGATCCGATTGTGTAAACACGCAGGGGACCGACTTTCACCAAAAACCCTTGAGTAAGAATGAAAACCATCATCATAAACTTTGGTCCATGTGGGTGGTGAATTTGCATGAATGTAGGCAACACACAGACACAGGCATATCCCATTATTTCCACCACTGAAGAGATACCAGCCACCTGTTTATTCAGTAGGAGAGCCTCTTCTCATGTTTTCAAACGTGTGTTTGAAATGCCTAAAGCCTTGATATGTGGTCACCCACCGAGCCAACCACTTAAACCTTTCAGCCCAAATTTAAACGCAGGGGGTTGTTGACAGAGAGAGGGAAAAAAACAACAAGAACCGTTTACAGCAAGGGAAAAAAAACAAAGCCATGGCCCGGAAATGGCAGATAATTTCCCAATAATATTTCAAATTGCTACGGACTTTGAAACTCGGAAGTGGATGATCCATTTGCAGAGACAGTCAGACAGATTCAGAACGAATGCCCGACATGAAATGCAGAGCTCCTGGGGTGAAGGTCTGCCTCATTCATCCCTTGATGAATTCATCACCCATTTTGCGTCTCCTTGCCACTCTCTGCATTCCTAAAAAGGAAAACATGAGCATGAATCTGCGTGGCATCATAAAAAAAAAGACTTCCAGTGAACAAAATGGAACTCTGACAAAGTTTCCTGCCAATCAGATGAGTTCAATGCGCCAGAAATAGCCACTGAATCTCCATGTGCAAATATCACAGAAAGTGTGCACAGGGAACACTTGCGTTCAAACATGAGATTCATACCCAATTGCCTTCCTTTCATCCATGAGCACACTGTATATGGATTTCAAATAATCCATAGGCTCCACCAGTTAGCACAATGTAGAGGGCAATAGCAACTCTAGCAACACTCGCTTCTTTTCCTTTTTTTTGTCCTCGCCGCGGACAAAGCCCCCTGCTGCGTGCCTTTAAAGCCCCGCATATCAGCCACCGAGTCTCATTTCACATTTGCTAGCGTCCCTTTTTTCCGTCCCCTAAGCATCCTCAGTGGAGCCCGGTAAGCATGAAGGCATTTTTTATTTTGGACGATATGATGTCCTTTATCTGCGTCTTTCAGGCTTGCTGGGGCTGATGCCTCTTCTGTATGTGTTGGATGTGTGAAACACGTTCCTCAGACCTGCCCTGAAACCACTCAGCCATAGTGCACTACTCGTCCTACCTCGTTTGTTTTGTTTTATTTTCCCAAAAGAAAGGGTTTCAAATCATTCTTTCTTTCACTCTCTCTCTCTCTCTCTCTCTCTCTCTCTCTCTCTCTCTCTCTCTCTCTCTCTCTCTCTCTCTCTCTCTCTCTCTTCCTGTCTCTCCCTTTCTCTCCCTCGTCCTCTCTCCCTCCCTCCCTCCCCAGGTCCCCTCAGTAGCAGGAGGGGCAGCTCAGGTTGCTTTCACGGGGCAAAGTGGCCGAAGGAGTAGGGGGGCCCCTTGTTATCTCTCGTTGCGGAGAGGCGAGAGCATGAGGACATTCTCTGTGGAGAGGATGTGGCCACCATTATCTCTGTCACCTGACACAAGGGGACACACAAACCCGGTCCTTGATAGATTGCCCCCACTCTCTCTATCATTTTGTTTTTTTTCCTCAAACAACAGCGCAAATCAGCGGCCATCTCACCGGGCGAGCAACGTGTTATACGGGGGGCTCGCGGGGGTGAGGAAGACGAGGGGGTGGGGGGGGCTGGAGGAAGGTGTGCGGAAGCCCTATCAGATGATGGTACCTCAACCTAACCACAAGTAAGTCGTTACTAGGACACGGTGTGCTGCTTATCTCTGACAAGAAAGGAAATTGAAAGAAAAAAAAGAAAAGGAGTAAAAAAAAAAGAAAAACGACACCACGTTATATGTCGCCTTATCTGTGTACTGTATGCCTTGTTTACATACAGAGCGCGTTGACCTGATCTTAATCGGAGCACCTTTGCTAACTTCCCCCCCCCCCCCCTGCCGCCCACTTTCCCTGTGCTTTCTTTATCAGTACGTCTCATCACCGCATTCGGTGTCACATTTATTACATTATAAAGGTATCCTTCTATTCCATGCAAAAACGGGTTCACAAGTTGTGTGAGTTTGTAAGCGCTCAAATATGTATGCATGCATGCGTGCACTTGTGTGTGTGTGTGTGTGTGTGTGTGTGTGTGTGTGTGTGTGTGTGTGTGTGTGTGTGTGTGTGTGTGTGTGTGTGTGTGTGTGTGTGTGTGTGTGTGTGTGTGAACAGCCGTGTCTGAGAGCCTCACGGCTGGCTGGAGGCCGTTGTTCTGGAGGTTACGGCGTGTCCCTGGGAGGACGGACCATTAACCCGTCGCGCTCGGGTGCTCCGCAGCTCCTGATTGCACGCGGGCCAAACCAAGGGGAGGGAAGCGGGCCAGGGGAGACCCGGGGAACAGCAAGACCCCCATCACCATCAGCGGTGGCGGCAGCAGCAGACCCAAGATGGGATGCAGCACCGGAGTCGCCGAAGTATCCGGCGGCTCGTTGGGGCGAAAGAGACGCCACCGAACGAGACACAACTCTAGTGCTCCCGCCATGATCCACAGCAGGTGAGCAGCAGAATCAGGGTGGAAATCGGTGTAATTATGATCCTCTTGGAAGGCAATCTGTGTTGTTACAGTGGTAGTTGACTCACTGTTTACTTTGAACCTTTCAACCGACCGTCATTGAGAGGCCTCAGTTGTATGAACGCTCCGTGACAAACTGTGTGGCTGCTAAGAAGAAGGACACAGTCTGAATGTTAGGTATAGAAATACAGCAATATCTGAAGATTATCTACAGGTTTAACTTCTCCAGGTTTATTCTGTGTTTTTTTTAGTGTATGATTTCTCCTCCTTCATTTTCAATGATGTGTTAACATTAAATCTGTGTTTGGTTGAACGAAAAGCTTACAATCTATAAGCTTAAAAGGAATCTAACCTTAAAAGGTTACAATCTATCGTAGTATGCTGGGTAACTAGTTTTCTTTATCATTTTCTACAAGATAGCATCTATATTGCACCTAATGCTAGACTTGCTTTACATGCCTAGATTTTGTGCACCTAGCA
This sequence comes from Gadus macrocephalus, assembly GCF_031168955.1. Taxonomy (NCBI): domain Eukaryota; kingdom Metazoa; phylum Chordata; class Actinopteri; order Gadiformes; family Gadidae; genus Gadus; species Gadus macrocephalus. Next base: position 20,406,599 of record NC_082401.1, on the reverse strand, counting down.
TTTGTCTATGTTAGCCCTATGTATTATGCCTTCATTTGTTTTATTGATCACACAACCTAAAGAAGGAAGAGACTGAACAAGAGGGTTAGAAGGACAAACGGCGTGTGACCGGTCAGAGGGGAAAGTATCTATAATATGCCGCTTTTCCACCGCACATGTAGCTCGACTCGACACGACACGACTCGACACGGTAGCAGCACGGGTGCTTTTCCACCGCAAATAGTACCTCCTGGACGTGGGCGGGGTCGGCTGCGCGAAAGGGCCGTGACGTATTTGTGTACGCGACGCAAACAACACATACGCAACCCACACATGGACAGAACCCACATAACAACAATGGAGGACATCGATCGCATTACTATTATTAGCTGGCATGTTGAAGAAGTTGGAGAAGTGGAACATGTTGGCTGCGGCGCTGCTATGGATGTTACCAGCATGGTTGCCATGTCGCTCTCGTGACTTCGTCACACTCTCTGGCCAATCAGTCGCCGGCCGTCTGCCGACGTCACCTTTTAGCATCGGCTCAGCTCGCTTGGAACCTAGAGCGAGTAGGTACTAGAAAAAGCAGCCACTTCAGGTACCAGATACCATGGTACCGCGGTGGAAACGCAAAAAATGCGAGCTGAGTCGAGTCGTGTCGAGTCGTGTCGAGCTGGTACCATGCAGTGGAAAAGCGGCAATAGAAGTTCCATCAATAGTGGAAGAACAACACAAGACCATAAAATGTGCACTAATTATTTTTCCATCCATGGATTGTGATGGATAGCAGCGATAATGATCCATAAATACAAGGCATTACTGACATAAAACCGATATCAAAAATATGACAATATCATAGATTTTTCTTTGTTTGAAATGTTATCTAGTGGTCCTTATGGGAGCTACAATTATGGTTTCTGTATGACAGCAGCGTTCCTCTGATATCTGATAATCTTCTTTGTTGCACTGTCTTTGATTATAGTGCAGACTAAGGGTGATAAATAGGACTGGTCCCATTCGCAGACACCCAAGACTTTGATTCCATAATGACAAAAATAATTTTTTGTCATTATGGAATGACAAATGACAGTATGAAGATGTTGTAAGCTATAATCTATGTATGCTTTATTATATTGCATATATAGCATAAAATAGTATGTGTATATTTCTATGTGTATATATATATATATATATATATATATATATATATATATATATATAGTGTTGTATATAGGATGTATTGGTGAAGTATTGAAGGGATACAAATTTGACAATCATTTTTGTTGTCTTCATAGTGGTTACTTAACAGGCCTAAACACAGGCATTTTACTGTTGAATTAATATAGGCAATAAGGGAGGCAGCAGTTCCTACAATGCGAAGCATATAGGCGCAAACACACACACACACACACACACACACACACACACACACACACACACACACACACACACACACACACACACATCCACACGTACACCATAGTCCTTTCATGAACCAGATGTCCCTGCTCAGTGTGAAACACCTCCTCTACACAGATCACGGAATAACTGCGACGAGCCATTTGGAGAGCAGAAACGAGATCCATCAAATAAATGGGACATGCATTTATGATCTTTCTTACGCTTCCGTTTGAAGAGTACTACTTCAAATTAGCACAAAACAATTTAGCGAAAAAACATCTTGTGAGCTTGAATGGTAAGCACCAGCGTGCTGACAGAACTTTGAAGGCATACGTTCCCTTTGCACTTATGAAAGCAATGTGGTGACAAGATTTTGCTTTTCCGGCTAATCAATTAGCTTTTCGAGGAAAGAAAAAAAAAAGCCCCACTCACACAATCAAACACAATCACACACACACACACACACACACACACACACACACACACACACACACACACACACACACACACACACACACACACACACACACACACACACACAATCAAACACACACACAAACACACTTAGCCCCAACACACACACACACAGAAAACACACACATACAAACAAACACATACAAGCGCACATCCAAAAAACAAAGACAGACTCAACCACTTACACGCACACTCAAACAGACAAACACACTCACACGCACACACACACACACACACACACACAGACACACACACACACACACACACACACACACACAGACACACACACACACACACACACACACACACACACACACACACACACACACACACACACACACACACACACGCACTACGCCATCACTATCCTCCTCATCCTCCTCTTCATCCGAGCCAACAGCATCACCCTCATCACCGTCAAGACAACACTTAAACTTACACCCTGGCTGCGAAAAAAGGCCGCAGCATGTCAGCCTCCAGCAAAAACAATTGCATATGGCTGGCTAGCTACACCCCCCCCATACACGCACACACACGCACACACACACACACACACACACACACACACACACACACACACACACACACACACACACACACACACTGCCCACACAACTCTCACACAACTCTCCAACTCACACACATTGAGTAGTTATTTTAACTCATTGTTGAAAACTCTGCCCACTCCCACACAGGCCCGGGGGCCCCTCCCCCCTCAGCAAAACAACAACAACAACAACAACAACAACAAAAACAACAACAACAACAACAACACCAAGTTTGCTCATGGTGTGAAACTGAATTGTGCTAACTTTTGTTGGTGTGAACAGTATAATAAGTTGTGTGTGGTGGTAATCATGTCTGACATTTATAGTAGGATTTTTTATATGGTAAAAAAATCCAATAAGAGTATCTATAGAGTTACCTATTCTGTAACCCTATAAGCACAGTGTTTCCCTCCGATTTTAATATGTGGGCTATATATGGTATGGGGAATTGGAAAGGTTGAAGATGCCGTCATCATATTCACTCTCCTGGAAGTATATTATGTAGCTGTTTGACATATCATTTTTCCCAGTTGCACTTGTACCTCATCTAGGGGGGAGGGGGTATCATATGAAGTTAATAATCAAACACAGTGCAGCTTCAACTTTATAAGACCTCCAGTGAGTGTAAGCATTTGTGCAATTGCTTTGGTCAGCATGCATGGTGATGCTAAGTTGGCGAGCTGACTTATGATCCACTCCCTGTGGATCGCAGGAAAGGCAAATGGTATTAGCGGTTCAGAACCACCTACACACTCGCCTACTGGTTTCAACAATTCCATAAAAAAAAAACATATCTTCATGCAAATCATGCTTCCCAGACTTATGAATTTCAAATCCATTTTTATGCAATAAATAACTATTTTACAGCAAAAATAAATCATGAACATGAACCACTGACTGAGATTATTTTAACAATTATCTGTACCTCAACTGCAAAAAAAAATATCTTTGTGCTTGAAATTCAAATCATGCTCATTATGTTGTGCGCGTTTGCCCGGCCATTAAACCTGTGCTGGTGTACTTCAAAGGGCTGTTCCTCCTAATATTGGCTGGCCAACTGATGGACAGAAGCCTTTGGTGAGTGGCCCTTCGCCTTTGAAGTGAAAACTTTGTAAAACAGCTGAAGCACTTTTATGCCCAGCTGCTAATTCCAGTCCAGAGTTTGTGAGAACTTGCTTTAGAAATTACAAAAAGTTTACAATAATAATCATAGGGAAGTGGACAAGTATATCATTGTTTGTTTCGTCGGTATGGTGATGATGATTTGCACGGTGGTTGCAACAGTACTTTTTATTTGTATGCAGAGACAAATGTCGAACTAGATTTGGATTTGACTCGACGGAATTACGACAACAAAGTACATCAAAATACAACAAAATGCAGTGGCGTACACGTCAACGTTTGGAGCACTTCCTGTCTCGCTCGTGTTTGTGTATGTCAGGTTAGTGATTGGTCTGGGAAGTGGTGACTCCAGTTCCAGCTCAATGGCCATTAGTGGGCCAGCATTATGAGGCAGGAAGGGAGGAAGCATTCTCTCTGGGCCCATCCACCACCAGTGTTACATTCATTTTGTATGCTCCTAAATACTCCTGTTGGTGCACTGTGTATTCATTTTAAAATAGGTTTGGTAAGGGCAAGGTGTCATTTGATTTATTTCTCTCTCGCCTCCTATGTTGGATAAAAAGGTGGTTTTACTTTAAGCTTAGCTGCCATATATTTTCTTAATAGGCATATTGGGTGTTCTGTTTCTGGTTTTGTTGTTTGCTAGGCTGTAGTACAGACTTTTACTTCCAAGACCTTTAACTCGTCCCAGACTTATTGTTAATGCATTCCTTATTGAACCTCAGTTCCTTTCCTGCTTCTTCATCTTTGTTTACTTGTGACCTTTCGACCTTTCTGCTGGACTGTATATTATATATAAGGAATTTTCTACTTTTTTCCCCACTGTTGTGTTATCCCAATGCTATGTTTTGAAAAAAAATCACATACTATAAATTACATATAACAACAAATTTGACTGCCTAAAACCGGCAACCATCCCCTCCTCCAAAAAATGTGCATTAAATAAAATAATATATCTAGACATAACATATATAATATAACTAACTATATAACTATATAAACTCATCCAAGCTTAATCAGCCTATTATAAAGAGACATCGAAAAAAGTATATTGATGACCTGTGCATTTGCACCTAATTATGTCACAGGAACAACCCTCTACACATACTTGAATGTATGCATATTTTACCTTTCCTGGAATTATGCTTTTGTAATATATTTTCACTTAAAGGCTCGATCCGTCGGATGTCAGATGGTATTTTTAATGCTTAATTTGTGAGGCGTATACAGAAAAACTGAGGTTGAGGCAGGACATAGCTCTTAAAACAACAAGAGGGTTTTCCGCTGTGGTGAGGGGAGAGCTTCACTACAGCAGCTACTAAGCAATCCCTCAAAAAACCTGAATCAAAGAATCTGTAATTTCCATTGCAATCGGTTGCAGTTGACAATCGAGCACTGTAATTTGACAAAATATTAGCCAGTGCACGGAACTGACATAACTACGTAATACAGTCGTATATATCCGAAGCAAGATTTTTTTTATTTATTTTTTATTTTCGGTTTTAATACCAAAATGTAAGAATTTAGTATATTTTGTTATGTTGACGATATTCAACTGTATCTTACAAATTGGACCTAAGAGAGAAAATGTGCAATTGTGTCTATCCTGTACTTTAACTCAAGTACAGGATATAAGTAAGTTAATAGAGGTTCAAGCCACTCTTGTGAGCACAGTTAAAAATGAATCGTCTGACTCTAACCATCCTTTCAGTGTGATCCCTGATGTTAGATATTATATAACAAGTGATTATGATATCTTGTGTACAGCAGACTAGTTAAGTTGGATGTTCCTAGTGTAGGAAAAGGCTAGGGTAGTAACATCCAATGCTATCTGCAATCCTCTCACTTTACAATAATTCCTGCTAAAATGTTGTTAATGCTGTAATAACCAGGATATTGATTACATATGTTAGTGTTGCAGCTGTGTAGTCTTTGTCCTGCTGTCGATTTAAATTAATATCCCAAACAGATAACATATTTGCATATTTCTTTATCTTTACAGAAGGAATATACGTTATAGTGCTTTCAAAAAGCTTAATTTGCATACATTGCATGACATCCAGTGGACTATTCATTCTAATGGCTGAATTAATTTGTTGGAAATGTTATTGCTGTTTCTGTAGACCGTTGCCGAAGTTAAACTTAAAGGAGAAAGCAGGAAAAAAAACCTTGACCATGTTACCAAATATGAAATGTTGGTGAACAATGTATTCCAAGGGTAATAACTCATATGCTTGACATTGCATGCTTTATAGAGTATATATATTTGCACTCTTTGACGTTTGTTTATCCTGTCAGGTTTCGTATTGCTTTCCTTAGAGATAATGCAAAAATGCCAGTGTGGATGAGGCTATTAGCCAATATCTTGATTGTCCCATCAACGATTGATCAAGTATTATTGTATGATATCTGATACTTGACTAGAGAACCTTTAACCTAAATTGTGCCCCTGAATGATGTCAATGCACAACATTGCAGCATCTACATTGAAGGGAAATACTAAGCAAGAGTGTAAAACTGGACCCTGCATCAACTGTGACCATCACCCATAAGTAAATTTCAACAAAGCCAGTGTTCAAAAAGTGGGAAGAAGGAATCGACTGGAGGCCAGAGTTTAAATGGTCCATGCATCGTTTCAGGGTGAGAGAGCATGCATGTATCTAGAGTGCAAACTGATAATTTGCCTTTTGGCCCCTCTGTTCCTCTGCAGTTGTATTGCTCTGGCGTAGGTGGACTGACCAGAGAATTTACATAAAGGCAATGGATATTTCCTGCACTTTCCTGGCCTGTTTTCTAACCAAACAACAAACAAGGATACAATGTGTGTGTGCATGTGTGGGTACATTTCATCACAGTCTTATATTGGTTTCAGCATTTTCTTGTGAATATCTATGGATGCATGTATATATGTATCTATTTCACATTTGTTATTGGGTAAAAGGAAAACAATTAAAACATCTCAGAACACATTATAACAACGTTGTGTAAAAGTTCATTTCTAAGCCTTGAGTTAATGATAACCAGATCACTGTTGACCGTGGCTTCCAAGGGAAAATGAAGCTTCTTGGACACTTTAACGCCACAGTGTGTGTGGATGTACGGATATGTGGAGCTTGCTCTGGGCAGCCATTGACCTTGTGTCGAGACAACGCAGCAGCAAGGGCTGAGATTGGTCCGCGTCCGAGGTTCTTGTAAGCTTATAGTATAATGCAACAGTGTTTAGCGCTTTTTATATACAGCATCTCTCATTATAACACTCATACACAACAATGGTACAAAAAGTATCACAAAGTTTCTGTGGATTGTAACCATGGGGATAACATCAACAGCCAAAAAGAAATGTATTTCAATATTTAATTTATTATTTAAAATTGTATTTAATCTAAATTGTCACAAGAGGGTATATTTAGAACTGACTCGTGCTATTCAACATCACATCTGGTGGTAAAATAAGGGCCCTTTAACACAGTACTTATTAATCATCTAAAATGTATATAAATGTTTTGTTAATTAAAAGTTCATCGTTACAAAAAGGCTTGTAATTAGTTTTAAGTTAATGATTGGTGAATCATTAACTAAAAGGTTTTTAAATTATTTATGACTGAAATGTATTACATAGTGTTACCCAAAATTCTGATCCCTATTCCCTATTGCCCTATGCGTGTTCCTCACATAACTATAGATCAAGACAGTATAACACAGTCCTTCCCTCTGCTCAATGCCCGTGTTGCATTCACATTAAAGCTTTGCACAGTATGCTATTTCTGAAGAGTGCTGATTGGCAGGCCTGCCGCTTCCCACAGAGATATTTGATCACACCACACAGCCTCTGATGGACAGCCGTTATGCTGTAGAAGGAGAGGTAAAAAAAAAAGAAAAGTAATCCGACCACTTTGTCAGCCGAGGACCCTCTTAGATTCCCTCAACTTAATCACATCTTGGCACCAGCCGTTTACGCTCTGCGCGAAAAAGCCCCCTCATCCGGCATTCAGGGCATGTCCGTAGGCGTGCGCTCGCTCCTTAAAGTGTCCGGGACATTTCCAAGAAACGCACGCAGACGCGTACGTAATGTCAACGTGCCTTTGGAGGCTGTCAAAGATGCCCATGTAAATAGGGGATTATTTACCCAAACCCTGACAGCAAATTGTGATCATTAAGCGCATTCATGCAAATGAAGGGCCCTTTTGTTATTGCGCTGGCATGGAGGTATCTGCAGCAGCACAATCAAGCATGTAAGGTCATGAAAAATGATGGAGCAGCAATTCTGGGGCGCACCCGGAGGATGGAGTGTGCCACCTGGCCCATCCATCACAGCTGGAACTGCTGAGACTGAGACGCCTGCCAATAACCAGTTCTCACACAGAATGGAGCTCATAGAAAATCCACTTACACCAGGCTGGGGAGAACGACAAAGAGATGGAGGGAGAGAGAGAGAGAGCTAGAGGAGAGAGAGAGAGAAAAAGCCACGTCAAAATCTCTCACATTTTATGCATAACTTTGAATACAGAGAAGACACAACGTTTTGGTGGAACGTCAAATAATGGATGGCCGTGTCTGTGATTTCAGGGCTAGTGAATTATTCAGAGGTATAGATTAACATTAGTTTTTTTTCTTTGGAGCAATGACACCCATTGATTTTTTTTTTATTCTTTGCCTATAAAATAGAGCAGCTTTCCCATTGTGTGCGGTTAAGGTGCTATTTTTTCAGTAATAATGAGAGTTTGAAAACATTCCGCAAATTAAATGGACTTCATGAACCAACTCCATAACAACACATTCAGCTTTGGACCCACCAGGGTGCTTTGATGTGAGTAAGAAGCCAGACCACAGCCTCGTAATTCACAGATGAATACAAGAGAATCGGCCACTGCATCACAAGATTAGCAATGCGTCTTCGCCAGGGTCAAATGCAGCGGCCTGCTCTGTGAATGAGTCTGAGTGAGGTAGTGAGCGGTACACAAGTGGAGGGAAGAAAGAGCGATGGAAGTGGAACAAAGGCCCACTCATCGCAGTCAGCATCTCAGACAAGCCAGTATCACAAGTTAAGCCAGACATTTGCAAGCAATGGTATGCTGACTAATGGTTACATTTCCATTAGTTATGGAGGGTTTGATTGAACTGCAGTGACCCGAATAATGACGTGGCTAATCACTGCCGTTAATGAGCACACCGTGTCAACAAGTCAGCAAATATTGCGTTTCTAAAGTGTTTTCTATGCATACTGGTAGTCCTATTTTTTTATGCAAAGGGGGATGAATAAAACTGACGCTTATGATAATTATACATAGAAGAAAATACAATGACAAAAACAAAACCCTACCAATGTGTATGCTGTGGCCCTTGGCTAAAAGTTGCATTAAAGGATTCCTATACATACACCATAACGGTTTAAAAAGTGTAATGGAAGGGCCCTGCCATTGAGATTATGTTTGTAGCCGGTGTCACAGTGTAATCACACATCTTTGTTCTTTAAATTGGGCCCAATCCTGGGAAGAGCTCATCATGGGACAAACAGTGCTAAACAATAGCTTCGATTTGACTGAAGGCTTGATTGAGATCAAGGCTTTCACAGGAAAAAAAAAAAATAAATAAAAAAAAAGAGCTAGCTTAAAGAAGAGTCTATATGCTATTATCTGGTGCATCCGTTTTGGTCTAATTTATTTATAAAGATGTGTCTCTTCTGTGGTTTTTATCTAACGTTTTGCCTAATGAGAGGAGATACTTGAATCTTTTAACGTTTTCAATTACTGGTTATTTTATGCATTGCGATATGTTTATAAAATACTTGCAGTTGTTCTGTTGTATCACTATAATCTTGCTCATAATACTGTTTCCCTATGGCAAGGAAAACAATTAGTACAGAACATAGTAATCTTTGTTATGAACTGCATTTTTCTACTGATACCGTCGGCCTTGCCAAGTCTAGCATCAAGTGGAACGAATGCAACTTTATTAACGGCCATTGTTATTCACTGTGATTCTGCCTAGTCAAAGTATTTTTCCTCTCAAGTTAATTGCATTATCAATACAATTCTAGATTCAATACCATTCATACTAAGGCTGACAACACGCACACACACACACACACACACACACACACACACACACACACACACACACACACACACACACACACACACACACACACACACACACACACACACACACACACACACACACACACACCTCTTTCTCCCTCGCTCACACTTGCACTGTGATTTTGATGACACGGGCTGATTCTCACACACAATGCAACATGAGTCTATTCACAATTAGGGCAGCTGCTGCTCGCCAATCAATAGTTTTAAATTATAGATGACCTCGTTAATTGATTCTGCTGGCGCGAGTGCAGGAGTGTGTCTGGTTACGTGGCTCGTCAGCCAGGTGCTATTTAGGTGTCCACAATGTTTTTTCCACACGTCACGTCTGGTGTCCTTGGGGCGAGGGCCTCACCCTTCACACCAGCCGATGCTCCAACGGCGCTTCGACAGAGATCGAAACCAAAGCTACTTTTCTGGCTTTGGCTTCTCTTTCTCCGAGAATTCTTTCGTTCCGTCTCCCTCTTCATGCTTGCAGTATGTGGCACTTATTGAACAGCATGTGTTGAACAAGTCAATTGAACAATTGAACAAGTCACGTCTCGTTTACGACATGCCACACACACACACACACACACACACACACACACACACACACACACACACACACACACATGCACTCTATCTTCATCATCGTCAACGCCCCCCCCCCCCCCCCCCCCCCCCGACCAGGGCCCCCTGGCGCTTCATCTAACACCTGATGGTCCCGCCCACGTCAAACACCCGCCTTTAGTGGCGGGGAGCGGGGAGGTGTGAGGAGAAAAGGTGATTGTCATGGTGATGGCAGTTGGTGTTGGCGGGGGAGGAAGGGGGGATTTGGTGGGGTGCGTAGGAAGAACGGTAAAAGGAGAAATCCTAATAGTAATTTGTGGAGCTGGATGGTTGGAGCTGGACGCTCCTCTGTCACTCCTGGGCTCCTTCCTATGGCAAGGGTCCCGTCTCTCAGTCTCTCTCTCTCTCTATGCACCCTGTATACCTTCAGCAATATGTGCGCACACACAAACACACAAACACACGGAGCTGCTCAAAGGCTTTACACACATTTGTATGGGAGCTGGGATAGTGTCGGTGTGTGTGTGTGTGTGTGTGTGTGTGTGCGTGTATGTGTGTTTGTGTGTGTTGCCAAGAGACATATTTGGCTGGGAATGGCAACGCTTAAATTCTGAATGGTTTTCATCCTGTTATGGGTTCAGTAAGCATATTAACAGAAAGAAGTATTTTTTTTTAATATGTTCGTTGGACCCACACTTTAAGGGATTCAATGAGGTGGGGGCGGTTCTAGTGCCCTGTTGCCAAACCACCCCGTCGGGGGGCCGGGGGGGGGGGCACTGTCCACCGAGGCCAGAAGCTGTCATCTTTTATTTCACCAGTGCCACTGGAGGATCTGAATACAAGCCCGGGTGGAGAGAAGAGGAAGGTGGAGGGGAGAGAAGAGGAAGGTGGAGGGGAGAGAAGAGGAAGGTGGAGGGGAGAGAAGAGGAAGGTGGAGGGGAGAGAAGAGGAAGGTGGAGGGGAGAGAAGAGGAAGGTGGAGGGGAGAGGAGAGAGGAAGGTGGAGGGGAGAGGAGAGGAAGGTGGAGGGGAGAGGAGAGGAAGGTGGAGGGGAGAGAAGAGGAAGGTGGAGGGGAGAGGAGAGGAAGGTGGAGGGGAGAGGAGAGGAAGGTGGAGGGGAGAGGAGAGGAAGGTGGAGGGGAGAGGAGAGGAAGGTGGAGGGGAGAGAAGAGGAAGGTGGAGGGGAGAGAAGAGGAAGGTGGAGGGGAGAGGAAGAGGAAGGTGGAGGGGAGAGAAGAGGAAGGTGGAGGGGAGAGGAGAGGAAGGTGGAGGGGAGAGAAGAGGAAGGTGGAGGGGAGAGGAGAGGAAGGTGGAGGGGAGAGAAGAGGAAGGTGGAGGGGAGAGGAGAGGAAGGTGGAGGGGAGAGAAGAGGAAGGTGGAGGGGAGAGAAGAGGAAGGTGGAGGGGAGAGAAGAGGAAGGTGGAGGGGAGAGGAGAGGAAGGTGGAGGGGAGAGGAGAGGAAGGTGGAGGGGAGAGAAGAGGAAGGTGGAGGGGAGAGAAGAGGAAGGTGGAGGGGAGAGAAGAGGAAGGTGGAGGGGAGAGAAGAGGAAGGTGGAGGGGAGAGGAGAGGAAGGTGGAGGGGAGAGGAAGGTTGTGAGAGGGATGGGGCCGGGGGGGGAAAGAGAGGAGTCGAGAGGAGAGAGAGAGGAAAGGAGAGAAGGGGACAATAGGAGAGGGAGGAGGGAAGAGGGAAGGGGAGTATAGGAGGAGGGGAGGAGGAGGGAGCAGAGCAGAGGGGAGCCGGGTCAACGAGGGGAGGAGAAGGAAGAAGAAATGAGGAGAGAAGGGGAGAATTGGACGGGGGGGGGGGGGGGGGGGGGGTGAGATAGGAGCGGTGGGGAGGAGAGGAGGGCCGGAGAGGAGAGGAAGAGAGAGAAAGGAAAGGAGATGAGAAGGGAGTAGAGAAGAGAAGTCGAGGGGAGGACAGGAGAGAAGAGGATAGAGGAAAGGGATTGAAAGGTGAGCGGATAAGAGGAGAGGAGAGGAAATCAGAGGAGAGCAGAGCAGAGGAGAGGAAATCCGAGGAGAGGAGAGAAGTGCAGAGGAGAGGAGAGGAGAGGTATACAGAGGAGAGGAGACGAGAGCAGGGAGGAAATCAGAGGAGAGGAGAGGAGAAGAGAGGAGGAGAGAGGAGTGGAGAGGAGGGGAGTGGAGAGGAGGGGAGTGGAGAGGAGGGGTGAGGAGAGGGAGAGGAGGGGTGAGGAGAGGCAGAAGAGGAGAGAGAAGAAGCAGAGAAGGTATGAGGAGGACCACTTCAGCAAGCACAGAGGCCCCTGCTCGGAGCCTCCCTGCCATGGGGACGATTACCCTATTTCCTTCCCATCCAAAGCGGCCACCCCGCACAAAATCACCATGTCTGTGTCCTCAGTTAAAAAAGAGGAACTAAATGACATGCTTACATAGCGGCAGTAAAAAGCCCAAAAGGCGTAGCATTTCACAGCCCCAGAGAGATTGTATGAAATGCCTGTTGCAGCTGCTGCGCAGGGATAACAGAAAGTTGCAAGCCTATGGAGGCTTTTTTTGGATTAACATCACTAAACGGCTTCTGAAATAGCTCAAAACCCAAGTAGCCAGTAGACTTTTGTAAGCAGTAACATTTAATCAAAACTCAATATATTCTCGGATGCTCCGCTTATAAACGTTTGGATAATTGCCTGGCATTAGTATCAGAAGTGTAAAGAGACAGAAGGAGAGAGAGCATGAGAAAGTGATGGAGGGAGAAAAACAAAACAAAAAAATTTAGTGATTTGAAAACTTGCATCAAAGCCTGGGTTGTGAGTCCCACGAAACGGCCCAGTTTCTGTTCTGGTGCTTTCTTATTTTGGCACTTGAGATGATTCTGTTCCTGTTTTAATCCCCATGTTTAATTTGACAGTTTACATAATCAGGAAGCCTTTAAACAAATCATACTTGTTTGTCTTTCTTAATAATATATATAGGTAAATTATTTGTATTAATTGGGTTAGTTAATATCCCTTAACGACAAGTTGCTCTTCTGTTCACAGATGATTTCTGGTATTTTTTTTACTTTTGTTTACACTATATTCAGTCCCTGAATATTTAGGTAAGAAAAAATCAAATCAGGTCGAAACAAAGGGATTCATATTGTACATAGTGCGTACATACTGTATTGTAATTGGTCAGTAGAGGTGATGTTATCCTACAAGTTGCTCTATACTGTATACACATGAAAGCCATGCACATCTTAATATATACTAATTTTGTAATGACCCAATGAGATCTAATGCAAAGTCTGTCTGTTTACCATAAGCACACATCTGCGTACTTACGGATGCAAGTACGAATGTCTGAATAATATGCTCACCCAACAACAGACGGTAGTCCTACACTCCTCTCCACATCCCTCTCCTACATCAGTTCAAAGCTGATCAGCGCACATATGGTCGTGGACGTTTTTTGATGGTTATAGCAAAAGGTTATTGCCACAAACTTAAGTATGCACTTATTGCAATGCTTTTAATGATCAAAATGTGCACACAACGTTACGCGCACCAGTCTGGATGTACAATGCTAAGAACCCAGATATCAAATAAAAACACCTAACTCTGAGGTAATGAGGTCGTAAAATGTTCAACTATGTGAATTATGAGGAGAAACATATCACATATTCGCCTTCCTGCCAGGCACCATGAACCAAAGATAAAACAAATTTGACAAAGACTTGAACCACATGGCAGCTGAATTCACTGAGTAGCCATGTCTCCTCCCCCGACCCACCCCCCATCATTATCTCCAAAGCAGCATCTTAATGAACAAGTGCCAGTCAATACAGAAAACACGTACTCCAGCCCGGTCCCTGCGGCTAATTAACGGAGCGGACTGTTTTTTTTAATGACAACCGTGTCCTTCACCCAGGTTCGTTAGCAGGACGGCCCTGTGATGTGTCCCTCCCTCCGCCGCCATCGGTACTGACACCCCTACCAATCCCCTTAGACACCTTGGGACCTCACCACTGGGCTCAGGGCCATCGCATAGCGTTACCAGGGTGATCAGTGTTATTGCTTCTGTCTCATGTGCCACTGACCTAACGCGATTGGATGTTATAAGGAAGACGTACAGGAACACAATGCATTATCTCACGACTTCTTCAGTTTTTCATCACAGAAATGTCATGAAGTTGGCAGCCTCCTAATTCTTTGCGGAAAGAAAAAGGAACCCTGTCACTAAGCAGGTGACTCTTGATGCATGGGACACAACTATGATACAGAATGTCTCAGCTACACATGGGTCCAACTAAAGGGGACAGAGAATGATACGTTGACGATTTGGCTGGATTTTGGGTTAGCCGAACTATTCACCTTCAGTCAGTTAAGCACATGAGCAATGGGCTACTAGAATTACGTATGTCTGGTTAACAGAATAACTCAGCGCTGAGCAATACAGCCAAAAGGATAATGTTATTCCTCCATATAGTTAGTGAGAAAAGCCCGTCCAATAAAACCAAAAGAAACAACCGTGCACAGTGGTTGTCAAACTAGTCTGCGTCAATGTTTGTATAGGGATTATTAAACTGCTTTTAAATCTGCATTATTTAAACATCTGCCTTGCTGCCATCATCAAATACAGCAGATGATATGGTGCAGAAATAGGCAATGATAGAAGAGCCTCATTATATAGCTAATATTAACTATGAACATTTCACATACATCTTAACAACTCAGGGAACATTCAGTCTTTGTCTTTTCTTCATTCTGTCTTTGCCACCTTCGTATAAAGGTTGATAACTCTAAGGCCTGTGCTCTCGGTGGAAATGTAAGTATTATCTGCATCTTTTAGATAATTCATAACTCACCGGCAGCAAACCCTAACAAATGTGTACCATTACTCAAATGACAAAAAAAAAAAAAAAAAGGCCGTCTCCTGGGCCATGGCGGCATGGCGATAAGGTAATGTGCAGGGTGACTTGTCCCCGATTTCACAGATTGGCTTCGCTGTTGAATAGCCCAGAGGTGCATCCTGGAGAGGCCCTGCTGGTGGTTGACTGACAGCCCCATCCATCATCTACTTTATCAGACTGCAATTCCAGGTGACAGCGACTGCCCGTGTCCTACAGCTGTCCAGAATTAGCCCCCCGCCTGCCGATATGGTGGACTACTAAAAGTATCGCTTTGAAACAACTGACGGCCCTTTTTATCGTGGAATCACGGCGTGTTTTGATCATGGAGGTTTTTCTTCTTTATAACGTTGTCTCTCACTGCATGCACAAAGGCGATACTTATCCAAGCCTCTGGATCGATCAAAAGAGTTTCTACAGAACTGTAAGCGAAATTCAATGTGTTATTTCAGTTATCCAGCAGTTTTTATATAGCTTTTGACAACAAAAAGAATTGTATCTTGCATGGTAAATAGATAAATGGCTGGATTCCCACTCACTTTTATTGTTTGACTTGTCTGCTTTTCATCTGTTATTTCTAACGCTGGTTCTGAGGCTGCGGAATGGGCTGATGATGTATGACTCAGGGTGATGGTTTTCATCTGTCATGGCTTCAGAACTCAGGTAAGGAGGTAGGCAATAGCAATCCAAGCCAGAGCCGGTGATTGAATGCAGTAGTTGGAGCAAGTGTCAAATCCCCAATTGCCTAGACCAATATGGCTGCTACGATTAATCAAGAGATCACACAGATAAAAATGGACGTGCTCCTAGGTTGTTTCCTGTATTGTTTGTGCGCTTTGAAAAAAAATAAACACAAATAAAATCTAATTCTGTTCTCATATATTTAGAGAGCTCTCCAATTTCAATTTCAGCTTTTGTTCACAACTGACCCTTTATCAAAATGTAACATCTAGGGTTTGGTAAAGTTATTTCACGCTAGTAGCCATGTCTTGACACTGAGAAAGTGCTTTCTTCCAGGTTTGCCTCTACCATTCAAATGATAGCTTCCAGAAGGCATGAAAGCTGTCCTAAAACTAGGAACATTTTATTTAAAATGATTGCTACCCCAACATTCGTGCCCGTGCTCCTCAAAGATGGATGATTATTTTTGTCAGCCCTGACACTGAGCTGTGTTATGACATTGAGTGCGGTCAAGTGTCTTGACGTGTCTACAAGTTCCGTACTACTTGACCCAGCAGCACAGAATCAATACTGTATGATCATTTTCAGACAACTACTATTGTGTGCTATCAATCACAACGATGGATGCAGGCCTTTGGGGCGAGAATTCACGGATTCGGAGTAGGTCTAGAAATGTTTTCATCATCAATTACAATTACAATTAGGGCATTTAGCAGATGCTTTTATTCAAAGCGACTTACATCGGTTAATGACTGTCGTCATGACTGCAAGATGCAACAAAAAACTGATACAATTGTTATTCTATGAACATTTCTGATATTAATTGCGGGGCATCATTTTATAAACATATTTTCAGGCACATAAAATATTCGTATTAAGGCTAGCAAGCACCAAACCAAATGCACAGTATGATATTTGTGATATGTAATTTCCATAGCCAATTCAACCACAATCATTTAATCATTGAAGCAGGCCAGTGGTGGTATAAATGCACAATTAATCAATTGGAATGCATTGTTTTCTTTCTGGAATCACTTACAATGGAGCCAAGCCAAACAAGCATCTGTCAAGATTAATTACCCTATTTTCTGTAACAAGGGCATTCCTAACTCAATTTGAATTGTGCCTAACTGTTGATGATGTAGAGGTGCATTCAACCACCTCCATCATTGCAATTTCCAATCTATTCATTATTTTTGCGAGACATAATATGGCTAGAGGAGATTTTCACTTGGCCACCTGCTTCAAAGACTATGTATCATTGAAACCATGTGTCTTGTGGAAGTCCTGTTTGAAACATATCACTTTGTGCGTCTAACTCCCTCGCCAGACAATAATCCCTATGGAACATATTGTGTGCTATAGATACATGGAGTAACTGCATTAGGTCAATGTGAGTTTCATAATGGGACGCTGTGTGTGTGTGTGTGTGTGTGTGTGTGTGTGTGTGTGTGTGTGTGTGTGTGTGTGTGTGTGTGTGTGTGTGTGTGTGTGTGTGTGTGTGTGTGTGTGTGTGTGGGTGTGTGCCCTACAAGGGAGCAAATCATAGGGGTTGGTGGGGTTGAGCGTTGTGTGAGGGCATTCTAATAGAAGCAGAGATTGCTTGTATGTTATGTAATTGTGTTCAAACTGAGTAACATCTTTTCGCCAGATTAGCATTTTCAACAGATTTTTGTCGCAGAGTACCATTATAAATAATGAACCCAATAAAGCAAATTTGTGTTCTTCCTTGTAAGGAAAACGTGAGGATAAATCACAGTAAACACAGTGCACAGTTGAGGGTCTTTTGAGGATTGCATTTTGTGTTGGATGTTGGAAACAGTGTTCATCTCTGCACGGTGACGTTATTGAAAACTTGCTGTTTGCTGTATGATTTGTGTGAAGACTTATTCTTGCTAATCAGCTGCATTATTCAAGGTGAGCTGTATTTATTCAAATCTTCAGTACGTGTTCAATAGAAGTTTGGGCCAATTTGAATGTTTTCTGATTCATTCATTACTCAAGAAATGTCCAATCTCTTGTTCTGTTACCATCCATTTTGTCCATACTTTACTTCTGGATGCTATGACTTCCATCTTGCTTTGTTGTCCATTTATTATTTTTGAGTACTTTTGTAAATGTTATTTTTACTTTGAACCATCTTTAATCCTGAAACTTTAACTCCCTGACTCATATCAGCCTGATGCTGACGCATTGTACTTTTTGAAGGCCGATCTTGTGAATCTTGTTTCCTCAGAAGACTATATTGGCCTATAGGCTATATGTGTGGCCACTGAATTCAAGCCAAGAGGCGGTTTGCTATGTAAAAAAAACACAATATATCCATGCATTTGAATGGATGTGTCGTCGATTTAAATGAGGTCAAATGCAGCTGATTGGCAAATCCACCCCCTTCCGAATGCTTACATGCTCTGTCGAGCCAAGTTACCATCTTGAGTGATAATAAATCACATCAAGATATCAGCTTCGGTGATTGCTAGAGGGACTTATTCAAGGACTTTGACGGCGATGCTTATGGTGCAATGTGCTATTATTCAAATTAGCATGTGACACCATAAATCACTGCTTTGATTATACATCACTTCAAGCCTTCCAAAGAGGAGCCTTTTCATTCAGAACGTATTTATATCTTTCACAAAGAACACCGGTGAGTCAGGCGATGAATTCAAGACGTCAGAAGTGTACTTCGAGAGTTTCAGTCTTAGTCTTCAGGGAAGGTACCGGACCTGACAATGCAAAACTGTTTGCCAATAAATCAAACTTGAGCTAGTTTGAGTAAGCATATAGGCATGCCCTCGTACCCTAAACAAGCTGCAGCTGTTGAGATAGTGGCCATATAAGCACATTTTAGACAAACCCCACTTTCATTTAAAAAGAAACATGCAATGGTCAAAAGTGATTTCAATTCATGGCTCCTCAGACCATGCAATAGATGTGCAATAACATACTTTGCATTCCATGGCTGATTCAATCTCTTAACACCCAATTGATTTTTTTTCAAAGATTGAAATTACAAGTTTAGACATCAATATGGTTAAACTCTCGAAATAAATGCTTTGGAATAATCTCATCCATGTGATTAAGATATTTTACAGAGGCATGAATGGAAAATGTGATAAGGGAAATGCAAAGCAATGAATATACTACCATCTATTAGGCCCACAGCAGACATAACACATTTTATATTGACTTAAGAAATTCTCACAATTCCCCGAGATACCTCTAACACACACACACGCACACACGCACGCACACACATACACACACACACCACTAGCATCAAGAAGATGACAGAAAACAACTTTAAAAAGATAATCCCATCAAGAATGGGGGACGATTTTCATGTTTTCTTACTGAGTCCGCTCGTTGTCGCCGGTATGTTTACTGTATGGACTATTAGCTTATCATGCCATACCTTTAAGTAAGGGGCTTAAGATATGGACTTTTAAGAGGGCGATATTTATACCTTACCTCTCCCTCTTCGTCACAGACACAGGGAGGGGCGGTCTGGTTATTAAAGGATGTCCTTTCCTGTGACGAAAAAGAAAGAGATGCCTGTTTGAAAAAGAGGTATATGTGTGGCATTCAGAGTGAACCAAGGGCAGTATCGACTTCTCATTAAAATCTATGAGGCTGTAAAAACACAGGGGTCTTTCAGCACTGACCAAGGACTCCCGTTATGATGTGTCCCAACCTTGCTTAATTACCTTCCATGGGTTCAGTGTGAACAAAACGAAATGCCATGGTGCCAGATATGAATCAATGGTATTGGCATGTTGTAATCACAAGGTTATACCCTCACAAGGCAAAGCAGGACAAGGAAACTGAAACTTATTCCAACTTATTTTAGCCGACAAAGAATTTAAAATGAAAGAAGTTTTTTATATTATCAAACGCAAAGCTTTGTCCTTTGTAGAGGTAACAAAATGGCTGAAACGGCCTGTATAATGTAAACCTGGATCTGAGTTTGGCTAATGAAAAAGGGACATGATTTAATACTTAAATCAATAAAGGACAAATTCTGAAACGTACTAAGGACACTTTCACAGCTATAGTTTGGTAGACACCTCTCAAATCTATTAGACTTGGGTGTTCACACTGGACTTCATACCAAATGTCATTATAAACAAACAACAAAAGAAAAAATAATAATATTGTTAGTGTGATGTGAACGTCAGACCCTATTTTGATAAAGGCTTTAACTTTAAATTGCCCAATGTCTGACCCTATCATTTTTCTATTTAATTTGCGTCTAACTGACACGCTACTGATTTCCCAGTGTGCAGCAAAACGTACCACATTCAACCCCAAATACACTATTTTTTGGTTTCCATCCAATAGTCGGTTCAGATCACGTTCTCACCCAAAACAAATAAACCTCAGTTCACTTGGAAGATTACCAAGGTTAATTTGTTGGTCCGCACTAGTTCAAATGAGTTCATGCCACCCAAATTAATCGTACTATCAGGAGGAAAGGCTCCAAGGTTCGAACAAACAGTTCAGGTGTGAAATCACTCAAAAATAAATAAAGATAACATTAATAGAGCGTTTAAGCTAAAACCTACTGTGTGATGAAAGTAACCATTTTATTAATAGCAAACAGTGGCATCTGCATCTCAGCAACTCCAAACATTTGTCCCGGAGTTTGAAATGATATTTGTCCTTCAACGCAGTTATTCAACAGCACACAGGCAGGTATGGTTATGGCTTCGATTTGAACGCCGCCTGCCAACATTGAAACCTTGTGCTTACACGGTCTGATTAAACTTGTTTTGTCACATAAAGATCCAATAGCAGGTACAGCTTACCTCAAATAACAGAATCGCCAAGGTTACATTGTGCGTGATGGAAAGGATTAGCTTCAATGTAATCAATGTTATGGATGGAGGTAGATAAAAACACCAAACCCCAAAACTGAAAGGGATCAGGCATCGCACAACCGCAAAACCTCTGAAATTAGAACCCACAGGTCTAGATTGAGGATCAGATTAAGGCTGTTGCAACTTCACCTCACCGCTCCACTTCCTCTCATTTTAACCTCTGCTGCGATCCTAAGAGGGGATGTAATTCACCACCAGCCACCTCCCTCCCAATCCCCTCCCCCCCCGCCATCCTGCACTTCCACCCCCCTCCCCCTCTCTCTTCTACCCGCAGTACCACTGCCACCTACACCGCCGGCCACAACCAAACCTATGCTTTGCAGCCACGGAGCGTTCGTCATCCCGGTGACGTCTGTACGCCCCGGGCTGCGATGGCCGTGGAGATACCCATTGGGGAGACTTCTGTTTGGCGTTCATACGTTACCCCCCCCCCCCCCCCCCCCCCACCTCCTCCCACCGTGTTCTTAAGTGATAACAGCCACGGCTCTGTGTTCATGCCTCATTTCATTTCATTATCGCGTCCCGCTCGCCTCATCGCATCGGTTCCCAGGCTACCCTTTCATCTCTGCATGCAGGCAATCACTCATAGACAGAGGCCATAATGGTGTGTGTGTGTTTGGGTAGGGGGGGGGGGGGGGGGGGGGGGTTGGTGGCTACATTGTGATGGGAGAAGGGGGCCGTCTAATTCAAGGTTTGCGAAACCAATTTACCGTGCTCCAAATATAAGATGCCAGAGAGTGAATGAGAGAGAGAGAGATGGCGCACTGTAGCAAACTATACATGTGCCAACTAATTTGATGTGAGGAAACGCGGTAATTTCAATAAAACTAGTCACGGAGCATGGTCTCCGCTCCGTCATATCGGGCTTTGTTGATCGTAATAGTTAGCAGGGCGTGCCCAATATCGGTTCCACCACATTCCGGATATTGTGGTACTCAATTCATATTCATAAGGACTGCCACGAGGGAATTATTCTATAAAAACTGATTACGGCCCGCTACGTAAAAATAAAAAAGGGTTGTGTGACTGCAAATGGCCCCTTCTAGCCTCTCAGGGCAGCGAAGAAAATGAGAAAAAGTATGACTGGGCATTGTGACCTCTAAAGGCCACTCCCCCTCATATCTCATCATTATAAGGTTTCATTGGATGTCACCTGGTCAGATGGAGCATGAGAAGTCTTTTTAGCCCTAAAGCAACTCTAGTGTGATGAATGGTTCATGCCTCCAATCAATAACATTTATCCTAGCAAATCAACCTGTGCCTTGTCCTCTCATCTTCAGCTGACCTTGGTCTCAATTCCATCAGGAAAATGTTCCGTTGCAACTCTCTGAACGAAAAAATACAAAGCAATGCTTTGTTCCTCTCTCTTTGCTTGAGCGTGTATAGAGCCCATCCCGTCTCATTACTTTGCAGACAGATCAAGCCTGAGTCTTGGTTCGGTTGCTGTCGCGTTCTGCACTCTCCATGCATCCTACTATTCCTTGGAGGGAGGCATTTCTTTGGAGGGAAAAATAATTCAAATTGCCATCCAATCAAAATGGAACTGAACATGGACCACACTCTGTCTTTGCACCAAAAGTGCTGTGAAATTGATCTGGCACTCGGTGACGAGCACGGCAGGCCTGGGCTGATTGAAGGAGACATCCCTTCCCTCCCCCTGACCGACGCCAACCTCTGAGCCGCAACCCTCATCGCGCTCACCGCCTGCCGCCTAATGTGACGTGGCGGCGTCCAGTAGAAGCACGCCAAGCACCCACCCCCGCCGCCCTCACTGCACTCCCCCCCCCCCCATCTCCGTGGAGCCACCTCACACCCCCGTGGATCACACACAGAGAAGCAGATGGACAGCGACGAATAACCACTTTGACTCCCGTCCACAAAACTCTCCAGACGGGAAAAAACTTGTGCAGACGATTGCAGTTTGGGGGGACCGAGCCAGCCGCCAGGGCGCCATAATCAATCGCCGGGGCCCGGGAATCACCAGCCTGAACGACTGCTGGGCAGGTTTTTGAATGATGAGAGGGGCGGGGAAGGACATGGATATGACAGACTTGGAATTGAGAACCCAGAGCTAAGAAAATGACCAATTACCGCAGCGCGGTGGGGTAAAACGCATGCATGATTTACACAATGTGAAAGGACTAAGGCTCATACAATTTGAAGAGCCTATTTGAGCCCTTGCCTTCTTTAGAACACTTGGCCACTTTTAAGTACATCAGTCCGAGAGAAATTTGCTCCACTTTACTTTGGTGGGATAATTATTCATGCGCTGTCATAATTGCATCCGAGCATGCAGCCTTGGCCTCGCTGTACTGCTTAAGCACACTTCAGCCATTTTAATTTAACAGTCAGTTTCACGGTTAGGGCATAGGGGCACCCACGCTAACTATTGTATGTAAAATTGCTTTTGAACCAGCAATTTTCTAAGTTATTTTTCTAAGTGTAAATTGTGAATGTCGACAATTGTGTTGATTTAGTACCACACATTGAAATTAAAATGCAGTTCTGACCTTTTGTATTATTGTTTGCTTTTGTGCACCAGTGTATATCTCCTGGTCTCAATTCAATTTGTTTAAAACAACTTGTCCTTAAAATATGTCCAAGGAAAAGCAAAGCCCAAAAAGGTAATACTTGTTGAAGGCCATTCAATGTAAACCACATCCTTTAAAGCCGTAACATTTATGAGACACAGTTTTAATAAGTAATACATGAGTCACATTGTTCATGCAGTATATATTGATAAACATACTGTGCACGGTTTTCACACCAAATTTGTGAAAGCAATAACAACAACATGGGGCTTTTCTGTGTAAATTTCAAATTTCCAAAAAGTATAAAAAGGGTGAAATATCACAAAGAATATAAAAAGAGGGAAATGCTTTTGCTGACAGTTTCGTCTCTGGAGGAAATAGTTAAAATACAAAAGGTACTTGGAACAGTCCTAGTGCTAAAGGTAATGCTTTGATATTCTCTCTTTCAAGTCTTCCATTTGACAATGGCGTTTCTCTTTGCTCCCTGCGCCTCCCTCCTCAGAGACTTGTCGGAGTCAAATTTGTTCAGCTTCCAGGAACGTTTGCTCATTTCAACACCTTTTCCATCCCTTATTGAGCTCCACAAATTACAGGGGAATCAATGATTTAAAGTTCATCATAAGGAAGTGTGCTAAAGAAGTTGTTGTTTTTTCTCCAGAAATGAGCCGGAAAGCATTTCCTGTCCTGTGCATGGTAACTTACATGCTCAGTTATTCAGGCAATAGCTTCTCAAATTAAAATACTTCCGAGGTGATCTGTTATTAAAGCCAAATTATGACAATTATTTCCCTATTTGCGAAAGATTATTAAGTTAAGTTATGTTTACATAGAATGCTATTAATTAGTCATTTATTTGAACAGAAGTAATTGCATAATGACATTAACATTTTGCAGGGTCACAAGTATGCTGCCATCCAATGGGATTTAGAGCTCAGTTCACAGTCAGAAACCCACGCACACACAACACACACATCCACAGAAACTCAATTGCACAAAAGAGCGCACACACATTTTACATCATACTCCAGCCAAGTAAGGTACTACAGAGTAGGATAATGCTTTTATTACAGACCCATAATTATGCGGTAATGGCTAGGTTAATTGCTCAGGAAATTCTAGAAATGACCAACCACTACCAAATATGTATATATATTTCTATTTTGTGTGCGTGTGTGCGTGCGCGTGTGTGTGCGTGTGTGTGCGTGTGTGTGTGTGTGTGTGTGTGTAAAGGCTTTCAGTGAGACATTGTTATTTAACTGGATGGAATTGAGAGTACCTTCTTGTCAACGACTAAACAGCATGGATATAATATTTACGCTTTCTATCTTTATGCCCCTTAAACTCGTAGATAAGATTGATGTCGTCATGAAGGATTGTGAAGGGGGCTTTCCAACTCAGCTAATTCGAATTGTGGTGTGGACCAAACAGCCGACCCCTAGTCCGCTTGGACATGGGGCTCTCCAACCAGTTAATACTGGTTTGCTTTAGATGTGATCGGACCCAACCATAGCAAGTGAACCAAAATACAATGTATTGTGGATCAATGTACACCTTTGCTCCAAACAGGCAATAACAAACGCTCATAATGGTATATGTGAATGTTTCCTAGATTTAAATGAGTCACGTCATAGGTGGTGCAATCGAGAAGTGAGCGCTCATCGATAACATGGGGGGACAATATAACGCAATTGCTTGTGGCAAAATGATAAAAAAAAAGGACGTTTACGTATTATTCAGTGGAAGAACGACGAGAATTACTTTTTTTTTATTTTGTAGGAACACCAAACGATACAGAAAAAGATTCAAGAGCGCGCAAAGTAGTTGTTGAGGAAGCGCTGTGAGGTTCCCTCAGGTCTTCTGCCAAAAGAAGGGCAAAACTTTCAACACCATGACGTGTTTTTACATTGTATGCTTCGCTTGACAAAGTCCTGTGTGAACGCTATCGGAACCAAATGAAAATGCAACAAAAGGTGCAACTTCACCACTGAACTGGACCCAAATCTCCGGTTCGCATTGAGGTTTAGAAAACTGGTTGGACTGGCCGCGGGTCTGGATTTGTACACAACCCAGGTGCATCTGAAATCCCTCGCTCCCTCTTGTACCACCCTTTCCGGACACCACAGTGCTCCTGCCGCTTTCCATTGAAATGAATTCAAGCCATCTTTTCCAACTGGCATGGCGCCAGTGCTCAAAAGGGACAGACGTTTATCCCCTGGTGGTGTCGTCTGAAGCTCCACCCCGGCAAACTCTCAAGGAACAACTGCCCAGAGCAAGCACACAAGTTTGTTTTGGGCAGCAGTCGGTGGCAGGACATCTGCACGTTCACATCATACGCATATAACACACAAATAGCACACACAAAGATATGTGCAGACTTGCACAAATATATATGTTCACAGACAAAGTGAAATACATCGTAGATACACCTGCAATCACAGAAACAAAAAATGCACATGTCCGCAGTGGTCCCACAGGGGATTTTGTTGATTTTTGTTGAAAAAAAAGCGGGCATAATTAATTTGCTCACAAATTAACAAATGCTGATTTACGCAATGTCTTTAAAGTTAGGTTGACAACATTCCAAAATATGCCTGTACAAGATAGGCGAGTTATTTCCTAAACCGGTTACCAAAATTAAAAGGAATGAGGAAATGGTGAAACGTGATCTTAACTTTCTCTTTGATGAGACACATCAACATCTGAACTCCCTAAGTGCATCTCACACACAGCAATAGATAAGGAAGTGTGATAAATATTTAGCACGCAATATTAAAGCCAGAGGACTATTATCCATCTATTTTATGTTAACTCTCTCACTGAAACTTTACGGTGGAAGTTGTGTTCGTCCAAGAGACTCTCATCTTAAGTTGGGGCTTGAGTGCTCCTGTGAAGGCCAGCAGAAGACAATAAGGGGATTCTAGCATCAAAGTGCAAGTGCAGAGATGAATGATTCATGAGCATCTGCCGCCGTTTGGCTGACTTCCTACGACACGATCGGAGGGTAGAGAGAGAGAGAGAGAGAGAGAGAGAGAGAGAGAGAGAGAGAGAGAGAGAGAGAGAGAGAGAGAGAGAGAGAGAGAGAGAGAGAGAGAGAGAGATTCTTCCTTGCGGCGGGGGTCAAGCACGAGGTGCAGAGTGGGAGAATTGTCCTCCAGGCACAATTCTCACGGTTGCCACATCGCATTACACAACTTCTATTTTTATTTCATTTTGTCTCCAGAGCTCCGGGTCATTAAATGTACTTAGGATGACCACTGTCAGGGGACGGATTGTTAATTTGGATGTTGTGTTATGCGCTCGTGTTTGTGTGCACGATAACAACGTGCACACAACCCCCCGTGTCTCGTGTGCATTATTATTGGGAGCAACGGTGCGATGGCCCGGCCCTACGTTGGGGGTAGGACAGAGTAAACAGGTCAGTCTCGGCGGGATGGAAAACAATGGGTCATAAATCACAGAGGAAAGAAGGTAATGGTGCCGGATATTTCTGAAAACATAAAGAAATAAAAATAAAATTGGAAAGGTCAGCGTCAAGTTCTCAGCAGCTGCTATTAATGTACAACCTCCAGAGACATTGATATGTTGCTCCCAGCTCAGGTGGTTGATTGCATTTCAGTAGAACGCCGTTTGTGTTTCACAGTCCTGTTCGAGAAGTTGACAAAGAAATGAGAAGAGAAAAATAAAAAAAACATCGCAAAAAAAACAAAAGAAATACGGGAGTGTTTTTTTGTCCGGGGACCACTCGCTGCTGCCTTGGCTTTTCATCTCGTACAGGAAGTCAGAGAAGTTGCGAGAAGGCTACCACACAGGGGTCCATTGATGGATGCACTTACTTCAAACTAGTGCCAACTCCAATCGACAAAGGCTCGGAAGAAAACCGAGCTAGAGTCGATATGACTTTGATGTGGACGACTGCGTGAATGTACCCTGGCTCTGTAACGGGTGATAAACAATCACAGCAGAGGGCGGCAACTCATTTAAATCTTTGTTGAGTGTCACTTGATAAGTTATCAAGGGTCACTTGTTAAAATATCTACAACATCAGATAGGCATATTATTAATTAATACTACTCTTAGCTATCACTAAATTACTTTTAAACCTACGATTTTTCTAAATCTACGCTTTTTTTAGATCTACGATGAAATGAAAATAACATTAATTTGTATTTTATTTAAAGAAATATATTTGATAGTATATAGAGATGTGTATTACATTTCTGGTTTGACATGAGTGGTTGTGTGATTTGCACGGCATGCACACTTCAAGTTCAAATTTCGACTGATAAATAAATCCATGTCTCAAAGTTGAAGATGCGGGCGGCAATAAAGGAGAATAACAAATGGCACATCCTTACTTTTGTCCTACTGTATAGGTTCAGACTCCTGGCTATTTTAACTCCTGGCTATTTTAACCTTTGGCTATTTGTTGGAATGGGTTACAAAACCCATTCCAATGCTCATAAACCTCAAAATTGCAACCGTACAACACTGCTCTACTAAGAATCACATTGTCAACCCTTGACAATGTGATTCCAGGCTACTTTAACTCCTGGCTATTTGATCCCTTGGCTATTCATTGGAATGGGTTAAAAACCCCATTCCAATGCTCATAAACCTCAGACTTGCAACCGTACAATACTGCTCTACTAAGAATAACATTGTCAACCCTACAGAAATATTTGGCCTAGCAATGCCATCAAAGTATTCCCTGTCCATTGAGGCACACACTACCTGTCTGTGTGCTACGTAAGCCATCTCTCCCGCGGTTAATTGACGGTGTGAAACAAATTTGAAGGATGCTTTCACGCAGCGGCAGGCAATAATGAATTCTGTGCGTTGGACGATAGTCAAGGCAATAAGATCACTGTGGAATATAATTACATCTTGTCGTGACCAGAGAGGAAAAAAGAAAAACGCAAAGCACCTCCGCAGTTATGGTGACGTCTCGCGTGGCTGCCCAATAGGAGGCCAATCTTGTTTTAATGCTTTCAATCTCCCGCAGCACACATAATACTATGACCTGACTATTTCTCAACGGTGGCTAATAACACAGTCTATCTTTCAACTTTGCAATAAACGCTGACTGCTAACCGGTGATTAGAGGCAGAATGGGTGCCGAGAATTGGACAATCACTGTTTGTTGTGCATCTGTTTGCCAACACAGAGGTCTAGAGGAGATCGCCTGCTTGCTAGCAGCACAAAACATTCCTATGACAGGATAGCAACACCAGCTTATTGGTGATGTCAGTGGTTGCAATTGAAAGATTTGGGAATTACAACAGTACAATGGACAAAACAACATGTGCATGTTTACTTGGAAACTTTGCCTCGTTTTCAATTGTGTGCGTGCGTGCGTGTGTGTGTGTGTGTGTGTGTGTGTGTGTGTGTGTGTGTGTGTGTGTGTGTGTGTGTGTGTGTGTGTGTGTGTGTGTGTGTGTGTGTGTGTGTGTGAGAGTGTGTCCTGATCTCTTCTTAACACAAATGGGATAACTGTTTAAAGTCCCAGCTATTTGCATTTGCAGCACAAGGTTTGAATGTGAAATACAGGCTGTCAAGATAAGCATATTAACTAAGCTGCATCGCTAGATAATGTGACAACGCCGTGGATCAGGACCAAAGGTTCCCCACAAGTAATAGATTACTCACCGCCACTGATGACATTTAAGCCCCCAACTGTGGTATAAGGGGATCGCATGAAAAAAACACAACAAGAAGACACATCTCAGACAGGTGATCCATTATTCATTGGCCACACATGCTTTTCAAAAGCCTCAAAAGATTGTTGGATGCTTTTACTAATAGGTAAAGTCAAGGACTGACAATCTCTTTGAATTTGAATTTTGTGCGAGTGAGAATTACTGTAGACATCATAATGAAGACAGGCTTTTTGGGAATATATTTGACCATAAAAAGGAAGGACAATTAACATTTAACTTTCCTTACCATTTATCGTCATAAGAGCTGTCGTACATTAGCCTACGCTCTAAGCAGTTAAAGTTGCCAAATATCGTAAGGAAAATGACATTCAATAGTTAGCTTTAAACTTAGCAATGTTCAAGATACTTTTCATCAAGCTGTTTGACGCATGAACATTTTATGGAAATTTGAAAGCGTTAGAAGTTTTAGTTGAAAATTATGGTAGGATCGGCTACCCTTTGCTCAGGAGGTAGAGCTCGTTAACTTGTAACCGAAAGGTTGCCAGTTTGATCCCTATATAGTGTCGAGGTGTCTTTGAGCAGGACACCTTACCCTAACTACGACAGACTAGCTGGCTGTTGCCTTGCATGGTTGACTCCGTGGTCGATGTGTGAATGTGTGCATGAACCGGTTCACTTAGCGTCTGCTAAATGCCCTAAATATAAATGTATGTAAATGTTCAACCCCAAGGTGAAAGGACACTGGGTTCTATCCCCAATGTCCGCAGGGACATTGGGCCTTAATTACATTTTACTTTTTTATTCTAAATTATTGTACGGAAATATAATGTACGAAACTGTAGT
The DNA here is from genome assembly GCF_031168955.1 of Gadus macrocephalus. Lineage (NCBI taxonomy): Eukaryota > Metazoa > Chordata > Actinopteri > Gadiformes > Gadidae > Gadus > Gadus macrocephalus. The sequence continues at coordinate 20,376,979 of NC_082401.1, read as the reverse complement.
AAATAGTAGCAAGCAAATAAAAATGAATTATGACAATGAAGTGTCGGTTCTCTTTTAAAGCCCATCACTATATTGTCAGTGTGACACGACGACACGACGACATGTCTGCAACATCTAGAAAGTACTGATCAAGATGGGTTACACAAACACAACGATGAGTGGATGCCCTTCAGGGACTCATCAAACATTGAGCAGTCTCAGATTTGTGGCAGTTTCAGATGTGTCGGCTGTCCGGCTCTACGGCCCCCTGACACTCTGCATCACAGATATCTGGCACGCAAGCCTATGAAGTCAGCAAAACAAAAGAAGATAAAACGCTGTCTATTTAGACATCGACTCCCCCTCCTCCTCCCCAATCATTTAAGGGAAAATCTACTCTTGAAGCTGCAACCATATGTCGGGCTCCATTTTAAGACAATGCGACTTCACTGTCGTCACACTGGCAGGTGTTGCATTTCACACGTATAGGCGGCAAAGTACAGAAGAGATAAATCAAGCCGCACTGGAGAATGTCCATAGAGCCCAGTTGACTGAAACTAAGATCTAAATGTTCACTTTGGTGTAGGTACAGAAGGTTGGGCTTTTGTAGTTCCCGCTGACTTATGATGCACCGAGTCACTACCCCTGTCTCGATACCTGTTACGATGGACAGTGACTAACAGGGATGTAAATCTCCAGCACTGTTGTGAAGAGGCATTAGGAAGCTTTCTGTCTGTACTTTAACAGAACAAACAGAACTTGAATTGATATGCTGCAAATAAATATTCATGTTGTCATTAGGCTCTTATTATTTATATTATTTAAATATAAATCGTAACAGTTTTACACCATCTTGCGGTTTAAATTCTTACTGTGCATAAAAAAACACAAAGACAGTGTCGACCAATGAAAGGTAAAGGTTCCTACCCACTAGGCAACAAACCTGAAGATTCTAGCGCCGACCCCAATTCGGCAGACCCAGTGGGTAAAGAGGATGGTGGTGGGGGGGGGGGGGGGGGGGATGATCGGAGCTCTGATTGTAGTGAAGTGCAAGAGGTCCCAAGACACGTGATTGTGCAGCCCTTGGCATAGTCGGTTGTATAGGCTTCACGCGTGGTCACCTGCCAGAACGGACGGCATGGCAAGACTGAGTCATCTAGTGTGTCCTGCCGAAGTCGCCCTCGTCTTTCAAAGTCACAGAGCGGGTCCGGTGCTCTAAACTCGACAGACTTCCTGTGAAACCTGAGTCGGTAACCATATAACTTGTTTTTACCTTAGCAACAAACATTGGATCGACTGAAAGACTGTTACGGCGCTATGGCGATGGAAGGAAAGTGGCTTAAATTTGGAACTCCATTTATTTCTTGAAGTATTATTATTTTGTCACATCCCCCGTAAAAATAGAAACTCTAGCAGTGTGTGCTACTGTGGGACAGAAAGTTACACTAGAGACAAGGAGGAAGGGCATCGATGTGTGACAAATTTGCTATGGGGTAGGAAGCTAACAATCCAGCTAGTGTTTCAATCTGAACGCATGTACATTTCACAGGGTTATGGTTTGAGTGAAGTTGCGTTACATTTTAGACATTACGGAGACACTGAATTATAATGGAATTGTGCACGTAACAGCCACGCTAGCAAACTGACGGCCACTTAAACCGCAAGGATGCAAAAGCACAGTTTCACTAAACTTCTATACTTTTCACTTTTTATAATATAATATCTAATATAGCCTTAATACAACATAGTTGCAGTTACGTTTTTTGGTTCTTATTTTCTGTATGCGTGGGTAGCAACATACACAAACATATTATGATTTGAATGTATTGAATAATGGCTTGACAAGGGGAGGACATGTTACAGGTGAAGCAGCTAATTAGCTTATTCTTTTCCCTCCACATTTGAACTGCTTATTGTATTTGGTAATGAACACCTTTTCGATGTTCAGCTGCTTATTGAAAGGGCATTTGCAGGAAAAGACTGTGGGTGTGGAGTTGTCAGACATCTGTCAGTGAGACAGCTGTCAGCCAAATAACCCTGTAGTGGTGCATGTTGCCTTGGCGACCAGAGAGTGCAAAAACCGGCTACTAGGCTCTGTGCCGTGCTCGGTTGCACACCATGAGTATTAATTAATTGGAAACATGTTTATTGGACATTAACATAAAAAAACACGTACCGCAATGCATACTCTTCCCAGATTTGATATACTGCAGCAATGAACAAACACGGATGTTCATTTATTAATAAGAGGCAATCAGGTGACAGACTGGCTTGTTATTATTGAAGCCACATGTGATTGATTGACTATAACAAGTGCTGAGATTTTACAGAATCCGGTGTTAATGAGGACACCTTGCATTGTATCAACCCTGCAGACTCCAAATGGAAACGAGATTCACTGTATACAGAGTGACAGCGTTCGTTTTTGGGGGTTCTGACTTTTAGTGGGAAACCCACTTTCAAGAAAATGTGTACAGACTAGAAGATACCGCACTCAACTTTAGTGCGGTCTTTCAAAATGTAACAATGGGCTTTGAGTTAACAGTGAGCTGTGTTATGAGTTTTATATTGATCGATATCTATGTTTTTAAATTATTATTAGCATGACATCAATTCTACAGTCAAGCGTTATATTGATTATATATGTTGTTTCTTCAACATGAAACCTTTTAAAACCTTTGTCACCAATATAATTATTAAGAAAGAGATACTGCTTTTACTCATGCTGCGCTTGCAAAAGTAAAAAGCGTAACTCAATTATTTTTCACTTCAAGGCAGTATGGAATATGGGGCATAAATGTGAGGCACACTAGCTATTTAGGAATATTGTTTTCTTGAAATCCATGTGACATGGGCCTCTATCAATGCCATGTTTAATCAAAGTCTATAAAAATCAAATTCATAGGAACTACAAATAAATCGGTTTCTGCACTCTCAGATGCATTGACAGAGAATTAACGGAGAGCCAGAGGGAACCATGGTAAGAAACCAACCTTCCCTCTACAAGAATCATTGGGATGTTATTTACCATTGTGTACCGGGTAGGCCGGGGATCAGGGTTATACACATACATTCAGACAATAACTGTTCAAATGACTCGTTTTGTTGCATTTCCCATTTTGTAGGTCCACTGTTTTGGTCTGCAAATATATATATAATAAACCTGTATACCTGCTTTTGTAGCCCATTCAAACAGGATCAAACTCTTGGTACCTCAATTGCACAGTAGTGCATATTTAAGTTATTAAAAGGAAATATTTGTGAGACCACTGATCTTGACCTGTGTCTAATACAGTTCTATATGTATAGCTCAAAAAGCATTGTGTTTTTTTACTGAAGCTACTCTCACTCTCACTTGCACGTTAGGTTAAATAAATTACAAATGATCTTTTCTGTATGTGACGGATCATTACTTTGCAATGATGGCATGTGCCTAATGCCACACATTATCATTGCAATGTGATCAGGTAGACTGAATTCCAAAGACCAATTCGTAAATGCTTATGAGTCTGGAATCTTTCAGCTTCATCAACGGCTGCAGACCAAAATGCCTTTTGACCCAATTAGATTGACCAGAAGCCACTCAGAGCAGCGACACGTGTGACACATGGCAGCCATCTTGGTTGTTTATGAAAACGCCCCAACAGTGCTCCCAAAGGGCAGGTTGTGATTGGCCGGTCTCAGGCCAGGTCGCTGGAAATCTTTCTGAACAGGAAGGGGACCAGACTCATATGCCAGAGCAAATAAAACATGACCTTGGATATTCGTCTGCTTTCCAGTATAGATGGTATGCCTACTTTGATCCATGTAGGCATACAACCTATGTATGCCTACATGGATCAAGGTATGATCCGTGTAGGCATACATGGATCATGCCTTGATCCATGTATGCCTACATGGATCAAGGCAACCCGTATATTTATGAGCATACAGCATTCACCCTGTGTATGCTCATAAATGTAACATGCACGCTGGTACCTCTAAACGGGTATGACAATAATAAAGCAAACGATAAAGTAATTCAATTCATTCAATTCAATTCAATTCAAAGTGTTTATTGTCATATGCATAAATGAGACGTTCTCAGTTGTGCAATGAAATTCTTCCTTTGTTTCCACAGACTGAATGCCAAGATTTTTTTTACAAGATAGATAGAACAAATAATACAATGAGGTAGCTCAGTTCATTTAGACAAATTCTTTATTCTCATCCTGCCACACTACACTGCCAATTAATGTGTAATAAGATGGAAGGACAACTCAGGGTTTATTGTTGCTCGGCCAACATCCCCTTAGCGACCTTTGTTTTCGTCTGTCCATAATTTCATCACTGCAGAATATTTGCTGACTGTGCAATATTCTTTGGCAAGAAGTTTTTTGGGGGTTGAAATGCATGGGGAGCTAATCTCTTTTGGCGACACTGATCTTGAATTGGTCTGGCCGCAGTCCTGTTGGAACGCACTTCCAAAACCCAGAAAAGGACCAATCAGCACCAGAGCGCAGACTTTCTCACAAGGCTCCAGCAGGTGCATCAAAGTTGGGAACACAGCAAATGGCAGACGCTTGACAGAGCAAACAACCGGCAGATAGTGCCATTTATAAAAGCTTCATAAGAGCCTCAAGTTTCAGATCAATATGTGTACAACAATAAGTTGATTATGTCATGTTCTTGTCAATGACTTAAAAGAATACAGCAGGGCTCCGGTCTTGGTGGAGTGTTTGTATGACCACAACCCATAAAGCAATCTAGTGAGACTGGTGAACCAGCAACTCGTCGATACGGGCTGTGTTCGACACGCAGGCAGGCAGTGGGGGGCTGACTGCCTGTCGTTCCTACTGGTGGGGGCCCCCTGTGCAGATGTGGCGAACGGGGCCCTCTGAGAAAACAGCCAGGGCTTGTTTACATCCGAGCCCTTCCCGCCGCTCCTATGGTGTTGTTGTGCCTGGTTTCAATTCTTCTTCTCGTTCAAAGGGGTCCGTTGCCATGGGGGGTTTACGAGTCTGATCACATGATGACATCAAAGGGAGACGATCTGGGTGCCACTAGTCGGTGGGATTATGTAGGCCGTATATCGAGTCACGCAGCTCATTTCTGTGGATTTCTGAGGGACGCTGAGATGCAAAGACAAAACAATATTTGCCTGTGTGTGTGTGTGTGTGTGTGTGTGTGTGTGTGTGTGTGTGTGTGTGTGTGTGTGTGTGTGTGTGTGTGTGTGTGTGTGTGGTGTGTGTGTGTGTGTGTGCATGTGTGTGATGTTTTTCTTGGGCATTGGTTTCGGTCCTTCTCAAACTACTACTACTTCTAAGACAACATGTCATCTTTCTGATAGAGTAAGTGTGCAAAAGCAGTCGTATCGACCGAGCCCAGGTAGATCCTTACTCTTCCATAAAAGAAGCAGGAAGTTGTTTGGATGCAGCGAGACATCGGATTGAGTGACAGCAGAAAGAGAGCAGGTGTCCGAAGGAGTCCAGCTGTTTGAAGCGGTGAATCTGCAACCAAGAAGGTTCTCTTTTTGCCTCGGTACATGCTGAGAGAGGAGACGGTGGAGCGGAGTCATCTGATTGTATATATCACGAGGAATTGCTGTGTCACACCATAAGAGAAAGACTGGAAATATATGTATGAGTAGTAGCAAGTGCTTAAAAATGGCCCCTCGAAGGATCCGCAATTACCACCAGGAAAACGAATCGAGAAACATTAATCCAGCTAATCAAATCCCTCACTTGATAAGGTCTATTACATATGCATATTAACGCACTTGAAATCTGCCCATGGTAACAGTCCAAGGTTAAACTCGTATTGCATTTACATTAATGTAATCAACGGAACTAATGAAAAATATGAATCTATGATGCGGTATAGGCAAAATCGCTCCTTTTATTGGCATGTTGAAGTGGAGCTGGGTCTTAAAGAGGAAAGATGTGAACCACCTTGGGAGGACCACTGCCCCTAACTTGTAGAAATTGGCCTAAAAAAACGTGTTTCCTTTCCCTGCTGAACTACCACAAAAGTTAATATATTTACATTATATTGCAGGCCAAATTATTTTCGACTTTGTGCTGTTCATGAGTGACATATTGAGGATAGCAAAAATTCAACGAAAAGTTTCAACCACATAATTATCAACTAATGGGAAGAGAAAACAAAGACAGTTTAGGCAATCAATGACCAGCTGGCGATAAGCATTGATTAACGCAACTAAAACTTTTACCACCAAATAGATTAAGAAAATTAAAAAGCCGGTGTGTATGTATGCTGTATCAGAGTGTATATTATTGTTGGCTGGGACATACCAGTGGTTTGGGTCCGACTGACATCTGCTGCTGCAAAATAAGCTGAAATAAAACACAAAAACGTGTTATTTACGTAATATAGAGGTTGTTGGAGACCTTCCATACAAAGTCTGGTTCTCTGTGGAGAGCAGGAGCATAGTACTGGCTCACCGAATAACGACCCTTGTAAACGTCTCCCTTGATTCTGATGTATTTCAGTCTGCATTGCAAGGCAGGCATTTCTAATCGGAGGCTATGCATTCTTAAGGAAGGTAAATGCCTAATGAATTACTGTTAAGATACCATCGGGCTTACATTTAGTTTCTTGACTTTCTTAAGCCTATACCTTCGATATCAATGAGATAACAGATTTATCTTGTTAAAAGTAACTTTAGACCACTGTTGCTCAGCTGAGTACCAGGAAGATACAATCTGAGTCATGCACAACTGGCCTGGCTAGGAACTCAAGGTTGCTTCCTCGAGAATATGTCTCTGAATAAGCGTTGTTATATTTTATAAGCTAAAATATAACAACTTGTCGCTTAATTGTTCTTTTGTTAATCTTAGAATTGCACCGAAGGCTTCCCCTTTAGGCATACAGTCGTCCTCTTCCATTTGACATAGAGGTTAGATTAATAATAAGACGTAGCACTGATATCTTGGTCTTGGAATACATTTGGCAGCAGTCCTCTTAGCAAGCCAAGCCAGCTGAACGGATGATGAAAACGTTCAGACCGGCCCAGTTTCAGTGACCTGCCCTTTACATTTAAAGGTGGATTGTACTGCCAGCATGAAATTAAATGTGAACTTGGAACACTGTTCTAATTCCTATCCACCCAAATATTTACTGCAGTAAATAATGGTTATCATCTTGAACATAACTCTCACTGCGGGAGGGGGGGGGGGGCCTTGGTTCCACCTATACTTTTAAACTATGTATTGCATTTTCTTTGTACATTCTGCCAATTGTGCAAGCTAGTTATTATAGATAGAAAATGTTATTCACACACAGACACACAGACATGTGGCAACACTTACACTGACAGAGAGATTTCATTTAAACTATAGGTAATATATGAATAACAATGTAAAAATGTGTGAGTATATATATATATATATATATATATATATATATTAGGGATCGACCGATACAGATTTTTTAGGGCCGATACAGATTTTTTTTTATCAGCCTTAAGGTACGAACACACCAAACGCGTACCCCGCGTATAGATGCATATAAAATCGGCAATTTTTCCATAGGGAACCATTGGTTTACGTGCGTATGAGCTGCGTATATGCGTTACATGCGCTAAAGCAACATTTTACCCGCGTTAGCCGCGTATATACGCACCTAACGCACCTACGCCCGGAGTTCAAAAAATTGAACTTTCAACGCTCGTACGCGTGATGCTTAGCCGCGATAGCCAATCAGCGTGGAGCTTGACCCGACGTCACTGGCAGAGAGTAGTGACGCTTGCACAGAAGCATACGGCCGACATCTTTCTTTATTCTGGGTGGAAATAGTAACATAGTTACGCCATTAAATGCGTTTATGTAAAAAAAAATTGTGAGAAATGTGCATTTTACTTTCATAATGTTCGCTCGGTGAATGTGAAGGATGTTTGGTTTGATAGTTATGACGAAGAGGGAACGCTCCATTCACTTGCATGGACAGCGTCTCTGGTTGCTATGCAACCTCAACGTCTTGGCGGACTATATCTCTGCTGATCAACACTACGAATGCTGGAAACACACCAGACACACCATGTGAAGTTATTTAACCCGATTATTGTTATTTATATCTGAGATTATTTAATCTAACCCGATCCAAGCTCGATCATGCACCCAAACACGGCGGCGTTTGGGTTTCCTTCCTCGGACTCCTAAATCCAGCGCAGCCACAGGCGCGTAGCTGCGTAGGTAGGACCATTTTTGACACAAAATGGTCAAGCAACATTTTAGCTGCGCTACGCGCGTAAATCGTACGCGGGGTACGCGTTTGGTGTGCCGATAACCGATACGCCGATACCGATTTTCTTGAGCCGATATTGGAGCCGATAATACCCTGGAAATCCAGAGTTCTTGCGAGAGCACAATTTGAATTTGCTCAGCGAGTCACTCTGGGAACGAGCAATATACTTGTGTATATTCTTGGCCTCCCCTAGCCCAGAAAATTAATCAATAGCATCGATGTATCAATATAGGTGGGCCAAAAGCGTTGCTGTTTTACCGACCGGATAAGGCAAGAGTCTTATCTATTGGTTAGCTCCACTGGTCTGGATACGTCACCCCTTGCATTCTTCTGATTGGTCATAGTGTTATCCAATGGGTGTTATCCAGGGATATTTTCAAATGCATGCTTGGTGCCGCCCCTCGAGTTGGGCCATTTTCATTACTCGTTGCCAGACCCTACAGCTTTCTAGATGTGGGTCTGGATTTCCAGGCTAAGCCTCCCTCAATTGACATCATAAAAATGACACAATAAAAAATAAGATTCATTATTTATTTTTTTATAATAATAATAATCGGCCGATGTAACGGTCGATCACTAAAAAATATATATATATATATATCTATAAATACACACATGTATTTTCTTCATCCTGTATTTGCGGCTGAATTTCCAGTCTAGATTCAATAAATTACTACCTTATGTAGTAAGGTAAAATGATACAGTCAATGATGAACTGAGCAGAAAAAATACGATATGGTAATACATTGTAAATAATTTGTACTTTGTAATATACATAAAGAGGCCTCAGCTTTTGTATGAAAGAAACATAAATCCTGACCTCTGCTGCCACTCAAATCACCATTGCTATCATGTATCCCCATACATCTATCTGTTGGTGGCCGTTCTGAACAGCGTCCTCAAAGTGTAAAACATCGCCACCGCAGGAGCCATGGCGCCAATACATGATTGGTTGTGGCAGCGCTGCTTTTATCAAAGGTCACCGTAGCAGGAAGCCCTACGTGAGCCCTGTGTGGCTATCCGTTTCAGACCAACAAGTGACAGGAAGTCAATGTTGGCCATGCCTCTGCAGTGTGTAATGTCACAGAATTCACTGATACCATTTGTCTAAATAGAACCATTATGCCATAGGTATATAACAGTATATAGATATCTTTTTAACTTTTTTTATGTATTCAGTCTCGCTGAGGTCAGGAAGGACCTGAATTATCTATCAATATATCTTTAGATATAGATATATTTATATCGATTAAAATCTCCATCCCCCTTTGCGATTCCTTCCTCATCCCTACGCCATGCTGCAGGTGGCTGGGGTATCTGATTAGGGATGTCCTCAGGCAGCCAAAACACACATTAATTCTGTAATGACTCGCTGCGCTGGAGCGATCAGCGCCATTGGTCAGGTGACATGAAGCTAGGGGAGAGTCATCAGTGCCAGGCTGCCTAATGACTTTTTAAGCTCCTTTGCAGGAACAATGACTTTCATTATTCATCAAAGGCCAATTTCTGTGTAGATTTGATATGCATGGCTATCCACCGTGAATAGCAGAACAACTTATCGTTTTTATTTTTTTTGTCACAATAGGCTTTGACAGAATGCCGTCAAGATATAGGATCAACATCCAGACACCACTTGAATAACCATTTGGATGTTGCCCATATAAAATAGGATTTCAAATTTGCAATATCAAAAGAATGCCTAAATATGGGCATGTATGGTGTATGTTCTTAATACTATTATAGTCTTTGAGAATTGGCAATATGTGTGGACACACAAGTGGCCAAAATAAATGACTACCCTGCACATAGTTTAACAAAGCTAAAGAAATGTACAGTATGTCCTAAATAGCAAAGGTTATTTCACTCAGAGTCACACACGCAGTCAGGCACACCGGGACATTCAATCAAACAGAGCAAGGTGGCTTTTTCTCCAGTCTAACTTTTTTCTCTCATATGCGTGTCTACTGGGAGTTATGTTTAATTCATGAACAAAGACCTTAAGGAAAGGGTCGTGTTCAAGTCCCTATAGGTCCCTCCATGAGTTTATCAAGGTCTGAACCCCCTGCTCAAGGTCTGAGCAGGGGGCTCTGAATCCCTGTCCCTTAGCTTTTAACAGTCCGCCCCCCGCCATTTTAAACACTGAGCATGTTGGGTGTTTCTCACAAGGTTAACAACAGCTGTTGTCTTTTCTGGGAAATCAAAAATTTTCCTGAATGTGAGTTGCTTTGTTGTTTTTGTTTATCTGTTTGTTTTGTTTATATATATATATATATATATATATATATATACTAGAGCTGTCAGTTAAACGCGTTATTAACGGCGTTAACGCAAACCAAATTTAACGGCGTTAAAATTTTTATCGTGCGGTTAACGTAATTATTTTATTAAAAAAATATATATATATATATATATTTTTTTTTTTTCTTTGGCTCAAAACAAAGAAGCAGTAGCCTGACTGCTATGTTCAAATGACATTTGTTCAAAGCAGTCGTTTAATTGCACTATAGGCTCTTTTTTTGTATCGTCCTGTTTTGATCAGTATATGCCAATGTTGTTATCAATAAAAAATCATTTGCACAAGGCAAGCCGATGCACTTCACCATGTTGATAAGAGAATTAAAATGAGAAGAATTATGGGACAAAAAAATCAAGGGATATTTAGCATAGAAAAAGAATTTGCGATTAATCGCGATTAATCGTGAGTTAACTATGACATTAATGCGATTAATCACGATTAAATATTTTAATCGCTTGACAGCTCTAATATATACACATATATACAAATATATACATATACACAGATATATATAAATATATATATATATATTTTATAGAAGTATGATATATGCACACAGTTAATAACAGGTATACACTTAACCTTAAAGGTATCCTATGTAATATTTCATCATCAAAATATCTATCTATGTTAGATATTTTGTTGAGTTGTTTGCTTGTAATTCCCCAATTTACCTGTCGCTAAGCTCCGCCCTTAGAAAGCAGATGAGCCAATGACATTCCAGCCTCAACTATACTCGGACATCAGCTCGGACAACTCCATTGAAAACAAAAGGGAGGAGGCATAATATAACAATTTATAAAAAAAACTGAACATAGTAAAACGATGTGCTTGGGGTAGTAACACGGACAGTCTGTATCCCAAGAGGCTGCAGAATGGGGTATATTTCATCCCGTTTCCCAAGCCACAACGGGGACAAGAAAAAGTTTGTAATGTGGATCAGACTGTGCGTCAGGCCAGAATACCAACTGAGTTTAGGCTTGTCAGCTTCTGTATGTATTTTAAAGTGTTGAATCTACCCCTCCATTGCGTAATGTAGTCCCTTTCGATTGCTTCTGGGAAAAAAAAATCATTTTAAAACAAGCTTCTCCTAAACCTGCCTTGATATAATGCCAGCCGACATTTTTCCATATGTTTTTGTTATCTAGCCTGGTTTGTTTGTCCCACTTCATCATGGTAACGAAGGGGGGCGTGACTTAGCGACAGATGAATTGCTTTCCAATAATGTTCAAACACAGAACGATATTTGCCAAACATCATTCCCCAAAAAAAGTTTTGGATTGAGAGACTCCTAGCAATTAGATAATTGTATAAATATGAGTTGGTGCACAAAAGGAGCTGATTCATCGTTTATATGCACCTTTTCAAAATAAGGTGGCAAAACTATTAGACTTAATTAACCACAACATCAGAGAGCGAATTTGAAACCCATTTAATCAACCAATTTAATAAAAAATAAATAAGAAAATGTGATTTTGATATGTTGTATTGACTTTTGCAATGCAGGCCTATTGCATTTTAAAACATAATACAAAAAAAGACAATAAATAAAGAACAACAAAAGGTGAATTTCACCGTTGTCATCATATTACAGAATTATACCGTTGCATTGCTTTCGCTTTTTTATATTTGGAGAGACAACAAATCTAATGTTCTACTTTCATTAATTGCCAGTTATGATGTGTTATGATTGTCTGATCAATCCCCAGGATTTCTGGCCTGAGCAGCAGTTTTCTGTTGATCAAGGCGTCCAGCGTACAGCATCTAAATGATAGAAATGCAATCTGTTTACTTCCCTCTACTGCCCACAAGAAGAGGACATTTCCTCTGTGGGTTGGAGGAAGATTTAACAACGCATTTATTTTTACAGAACCGTTGTTGCAAACAAATATGCGAAAGGACACAACATCCAGTACAGTAAACTTGATAGACAAAAACTACGGTGGCCCTTATAGCTCACAGTGCAACTTAAGAAAACACATGCAAATAGACAAAACCCAAGCAATTAAGAAAGCATCTACTCAATTAGACATCCAAGCACTGCAACTTAAGAAAGCACATGCAAATAGCAAAAAAGAACCACATTAAAAAAAACTCTTCATCAATTTGACATCAAATGCACAGCATTTTGAAAACTCCCTGCCGCAATTACACCAAACAACAACGGAAGTGTTTCCAGAGCACACTTAAATGTGATGAGCACGTCTGGACAGTCACGCTTTTGTTGCAGCAATGATTTGTGACAGATGACGTTATTGAAGGCAGCTATCCGTCAGTGATGTTGGAAATGAGTTAAAATGTAAATGTTTTTGGTTCATTTTGACATTTTGATCACACGATTCAGACATTATAGTCACTGGCTTTTTTGTGTGTAATTGCAGTGCATTTCTGCACAGTGTTGTGACCGTGTTGTTTGTTTTGTATCTCTACTGATTTCTGAACTCTACTACCCCTCTTACACAAATATCAACTTGTAAGCGTATTATTTTCAGCCACTATGGTAGACGAGGAGGGTTGTTCATTCATGTACTACATACTGTGACAGTCATGACATGTTTTTCTTATCTTATCACAGCCTTACCGTATGTGAATGCTAAAAGTAATGTTCAGCACTGTATTAAATGAATGTTAAGAACTGTTAGAACAATGAAGTAATATGGAAAATGCATGCTTCATCCTCAAAGATGTGTGTGTTTAGTGCACGACTACTCATGTTCTGTTAATTAAACAAAATACCTTGCTACTTTTTATCAACTGGTAGTTTAATTAACTTCTGTATATATTTACACTGTAAATCCTCTATGTTGTGCCTCCTTCCCTCGCTAATTGTTGATAACCCTGTTTAATTGTTATCTGGGACACATTAAAACAGCCATTATTCTTCCTATTTATTATCCAATAAAAAAGCAGTGTAAGTTGGAATGGTAAAACTGCTCAGCCAATTAGGTTCCACGGTCCCTCTAGATATTCCGGTGTGTTGTCAACACAAATGGCAGCCTGTCCCAGTCACTCCTTCTCCTTTCTGCTGTGACAACCACATTCACAGAATGGGATTCATAAAAGACTATATTATTTTATCCCTGCTTCCTCTGTATAAACATATCTTTGTTTTCTAGGCTTAGTATGGCATATTCTAACAATATGATGCGTCTGCCAGTGGCTTATGCATAGGGCAATTTGGCCTTGTGAGGTTCTGCTTTGAGTGCTACCTACCATTTTGATATTTTCAGCGTTTTCAACGGTCATTTTTGTCAGTCGTGTCCAGTAAAGCTTTAAAAAGATGTTACAGGTCCTTAAACCGGCACAGGGATTCACCCCGCTAACCCCTGGATTTGGAGTTGATCTCGCAATAACCGCTAAGCCAAAGCTCAAGGAGTCCTAGGCGGAGGTTTACCACAGCACTTTCACCCCCCAAAACAGACGTCTGCCTGGGTTCACAGTACCAGTATACCCACTGTCTACAGAGATTGAACCGGCAACCCAAGGATTGAGATGACAACATAACCACAAACTATCAACGACAAAGTCCAGTTCTCTGGGAACTGGAAGGGGAAATCTGTACTTTTATTCTAGCCTGATTTATTTAGGACTAGTATGTCTGAAGCACATGCAAACCATTCCATTGCATATTCAATCAATTCCAATTGATCTGTTCACCTTCTGCTGCATCTGCTGCCACTTATGCCTCCACCGTGACCGTAATCAACCTTCCGGGTAAATGTGCAGTGATGTCTTTCTCGCTAGCTCCGTCTAATACATCATTCACACTGCAGCGATCGGACGGTAAGAGTACACCGGATCTGTCTAGGATTATTAATTGCTCAGGTGATGTGAACATTTTGGCCTGAAACAACCTGTATAGATGTTGGAACTTCTTCACTTTCTTTCTCTCCCTTGGATTGAATTGTGCCTTGATGACGAACTACCAACATACTACGACAAGCATACAAATAACTTCACAGCGGGAAAGTGGTGCAAAGTGCCACTACGCCAAGAGGAAAATAAGATGTTGTTTTATGGGTGGCCAGTGTCCTGCGGAGCCAGTAAAGCAGTCCAAATGGGCTCTGCATGGCGTCTTGTTACTAGCCGGCAGGGGGGGTCTTGTGTTGCACGCCTGGGGAGGTTATGCGGCCACAGACTACAGCTGTTTTAAAAAAAAAAAAAACGTAAGACTTATCTTTTTAAAAAAGCCTTTTGCTAATTTCCCTTTTACTGTTTACTTAAACTCTGTAGCACTTTGAGATTTCAGAATGTAAATTGCTCTACAAATTAAATATATTATTATTATTATTATTATTACATGCCCTACATTTTATGGAAGGTAAGACGTTTTGGATGTCTCCAACATAGTTTTTCTTCTCTCGTTTTCATATCGATATGAATTATTCATGCATTGCAGATGGTAATCGGGGTGGGGGAAATCAAAATAATAATGTGGGGCGCATTTTGATCTGATAATGAATGAATCAAAAATCCTAATCTTCTCAAATTCAATATGGCCGTTGCAATGGTGAATGTTCACGGTGAAGTGAGCGCTCCCCAAGCCATTGCAGCAGGGGGTCCCCTGCCTCGATGCTAATGCTGTCAAATCATACGAGAGGCAATTCTGTTGCCATGGGTTACCCAATAGTTGCTGTCAGCCTTCGCTAACTCATGCTGGCTCGTGTTCATTGTTGTTGATAGTTGTCAAGGAAAAACACAAAACAAAAGCAACGACTTGAATGGATCAATTATCTGAACGTGTACATTTTGCATTGGTGACATTGCGTTTACGATTGAACGGAGCTTCTGTACCTCATGAAGTAGAATACTGATTAATACTGATTGTCTCAGTGAATACTGATTAACAGGTATAATTGGAACCATGTAAAGATCCATAAGATACTCTACGCCGCATTGAGCAGAATAGAGCAAAAGTAGAAAACTTTTACATATGCCGTTACCATAGAGTTGGTGCTCAAAGAAAATAGCCGAAACATTGGAAGGAAAACATAAGTTCACGTCATCCTTTTAGAAGAAATGCCACAGTTTAACGAACTCCAAGGAGAATCTTTCATGGCTTGGGGCCACACCATCTCGCGTGGCAGCTGCCAGAAAGACAAGTGCTGCCATCCATGAAGGTTGGCGCTGTTTTCGCTCACTACATTTGATTTATCAAAAGGATATTCCTCAGATTTTTCATGGCTCACAAAGAGAAAAGGCTTCTGAGGGCTCATCAAAGTTTTGGTCACTATTTGATTGGGGTTTTTTTTCAATCCATTGCCAGAGGCAGTTGGGCATTTGCAATCATTTATTTATTTGCCCTATTTGTTTTTATATTTTATTTTGAAATTTTGTGAGGAAAAGTTGGAATGTGGTTTAAAGATTGCATCTCCATTTCCTCCTGGTACACAGAACTGCTTCAAAGGTTAGAAGACGCTTTCAAACCAGGCTTTGAATTTGAGCCTGTCAAGACCTGAAGGGTAGATATAAATAAATGTGTCTTGGTGGCATATGCACTGAGGTTCATGAGGAAAAAGGGAAAGGTGCAAAAGTGACTAAAAGCCGTTAACGTCATCATGTCACCAGAATTTATTTTGGGCCCCATGTTGATATGAAAATCGCCGGAGTGCACAAGTGGCTCCCACCACGTCCTGCTTTAGTGCCAGTACGCTTGTCAATCGAGGCATTCTCTCCTTTTCTTTTTTGTGTCATTCTGTGTTTGAGGACAGGAAAAAAGATCAGTTGGAGACCACTGAGCCGATGGCAGAGCTACCATCGCCCCCCCCCCCCCCCCCCCCCCCCCCCCCACACACACACACACACACACACACACACACACACACACACACACACACACCTCCACCACCTTACCCCCATCACACACACACACACACACACACACACACACACACACACACACACTTCCACCACCTTACCCCCATCACACACACACACACACACACACACACACACACACACACACACACACACACACACACACACACACACACACACACACACCTCCACCACCTTACCCCCATCACACACACACACACACACACACACACACACACACACACACACACACACACACACACACACACACACACACACACACACACACACACACACACACACACACACACCTCCACCACCTTACCCCCATCACACACACACACACACACACACACACACACCTCCACCACCTTACCCCCATCACACACACACACACACACACACACACACACACACACACACACACACACACACACACACACACACACACACACACAATGAACCCCTTTCCACCGTCAAAGCACTCTGTGGCTGATATAATTGAGAGGAGGACGGGGGGACGGGGGGATTTAGGGGTCGTCGGGGGCTAAGCTCTCTAATGGGAATCTTACAACCCCGGCCAGCTGACACTGCCGATTCATAGTACCTCTTCATAATTGAAACTTTCCCTTTTATCTGCTGAGACAAAAATAACCGAAGTTCTTACTCGTGACGGTTATATTCTGCTCTCTTCCATATCCCCCAGGATAATTATCACCTCTTAAATGTCTTTGGAACTGGCCTGCTTCTTCTACCTTGGTGCTGTTCGGTCTTTAATATAAATCAAGATGAAACCAGAGAGAAGGGGGGTACACACATACACACACGGAACCCAAGTGATTAAGGGTGGTGTACCTTTGTTCCCACTGCCCCAAAAAAAAGAGGTTTAACTGGGAAGAAAATAAAGATAATGTCCCCAAAACAAGGACCAAATGGGAGGTACTGGGGTAAGAGCTCACAGCGGACTTCTGGGGAATAAACCATTGGAGGGAGTTAATAATTCCTCTTCATGCACCTGACTCAGTCTAATCCAACTAAAGGTGGTCAACAGAGCTCAGTTAAAAAGCGAGTTAAGAGGAAATTGATCCTGACTCTGTTCCTAATTGGGGTGTTGATGTCTACGTTGTCGGAGTTTACAGGCTGATCTTTCCCACATGTCTTGGTGCTGCCCAAGGCTTGGATGTTGCTGGTCCTCAATAAATTACGTGTTTTCTAAGTCTTGTCCACTGCTGGCCGTTTTTGAGTTGCCACTGAACCTTTTCCTTGGAATTGAAATGAAATTATATGATACTATACAGGCAGAGAACGATTTTATCAAGGAAATACTCCCCATTCTGTCAGGCTAAAGTTTCTTGAAAATATTATGTTTACGCTTAGGGGGGTTAGTGAGAGATGCTTAAAAAAGTGGCAGCCTTTCATTACTTATTTTGACAGTCTGTCTGTTCTTCGTTCAGACTAAAGGGTCTTTCAGATCTTGGTATCTTTGAAAACATGTCTAAGACTATTTGTGTATCTACTGATTGGTATTTGAACTTGTGAACTTGATCTGGATATTTATTCATTATTATTGTTTTCTATTATCTAATTAAACTTTTTGTAATTGTTTCATTGATAATTGATCTAATTGTGTATTGTGGATGTGGGGTGGGGGATTTAAAGGGTCAATGGTGAACTGTTCAATTTGTATTCCTTATATGCATATACAACACGACTAAAATAAAGCCATCCATATGGGGGTTGAACTCCAAGTATTTTTTTTGCTTATTAATTAATTTCAGCATTTACAATTGGAAATATTTATATATTTTTCTACATCAAAACAATAATAATGATAAAACTTAAGCTTGCTGAAAGGAGCCCAAATAAATGTTTAACATGATGTATGGTAACAGTGAAAGCAGTCTGTAATCAAACACCGTTGGCAGATCAGCACAAATTAGATCAACTGTCTTTGTGTTTTAGTGCCACAATAAAAGCTCCCATATTTGGCCTCACCAATTGTTAATCTATAAATGTATTCATCAATCGAGTGGCTGTATTCAATTCATGGGTCCCTGGGGAGTGCTGCAGACAGTATAGAATATGCTTTAGCAGACTGGGGGAAGAGTGAGGCTCGCATAGCCATGCAGTGTTGCCTTGGCCGTGATTAAGCATTTCTATAAAGTAGGTACTCTGATTCGTTGCTCATTTGTCTCTACTTCCGGACTCACTTAGACACACAGAAACCGACCCCCCCCCCTCCCCACACACACACACACACACACACACACACACACACACACACACACACACACACACACACACACACACACACACACACACACACACACACACACACACACACAGACTGAACAGAAACAGATTAATTAATACACAGAGACACGTCCCCTTTACACACACACTGACAGACAGAGACATATCTACACACTCAGATCCCCCCCCCCCACACCGCCTACAACGGCCATATACATTATCAAAGCAAAGCACGTGCACATACACTCGCAGACTCAAACCGAGAAAAAGGCCCGTGCATAAATGCGCCCACACACACATACTCACACAAATTACATACACACTACACAGACACAGACACAAACTCACACAAACACATGACGAAAGGCACATACGCATTTCTCGAAAATAAACACACGCACCCTGCACGCGAACAAACAGAACCGCGCAAACCAAAGGCAATGACACAACTTGTTCAGCTGGGTGATTTTCAGCCAAGGACTTTCCATTCCATCCCTCCTGGAACACAACTGTGACAGAGAGTGTATTTCTCTGTGTTTGACAGGGAGAGCCAGCGGTGAGTAAAAGCTTTTGCAATGGGGGAATGCATTTGGCCAACTCGAGTATTATGACAAATCTCCCTCAAAATGAGAGCATGCTTGCAATATATCAGAATGTTGGATAGCTGCACTGCCTCATGGTCCCCGATGATTTCATCACCTACAATCCAAGGATGTATTATTTCTATTCCTCCTCTGAGCTTCATGAAAGATAGCTTTGGTTGCTTTGATTAGAGCTGGAGATGTGAGCGCGGCAATCTTTAAAAGGCATATTACTAGTTGCATTGAGGGAAAAAAAATTGTTGTGTACCTTTGTCGATTATTTCTGATACATTCAATTAATAAATCGAACATATCCCTACATCAAATGTACATCTCATTTCTGCCATGAAAAGACGTTTCCTCTGCTTATAATCAGAACCCCTATGGCTACATTCCAACGAATAGTTTAGCTTTACTAATTCGCCTCTAACCATTTCCAATAACAATTCAGTAAGCCTAGGGTTATTTTCGTAACAATTGCCCGTGTGAGGCGCTGACGTTAAGCTCCGATACCAACGTGGGGGGTGTCTTAGAGAAGCATACAAGTCTTTGCTTGTCTAGGATGCTGAGCATATTAGGTACTAGGAGTAGGCCATGTGCAACCCCATCAATCCGTCTACCTACTGCTTTCCTAGCGCTTTCTATGCGCACAGCCTCTTCTGTGCTGTATAACCCGTGTGATCACCTTCACACGCAACACGGCAGCCATCGTCTTTAGCATTTACACTGATCCAATCTCCTGGTGTGACCTTTCACTGACGCACACATAACAGCCAGCCATGGAGCCTCCATAGAATTCCCGCCTCATATTTTCAAAAACCAATCTTCCTATTTGAATCGACTAATGTAAAAATCACACATTGAGTACCTCTTGGGAGGGCGAAATGCTTCAGCACCAAAAAAAAATGCTTTGCTTTCTTATTTTTGCCTCAAGCTCTTCTTTCCCCTCACCCGATAACAATGAATAGTTGTAAGAAGAGCAGGATAGTCGGGTTTGAGCTTGGAATTAATCCAAAGAGATTCAGCCTCTGGTTATATGTTCAGCAGCCCTCCTGATCTGTAGAAGTCACCAGGAGTGGGTTTCATAGGTTTTGTCTACGTGTGTGTGTGCGTGCGTGCGTGCGTGGGTGCGTGCGTGCGTGCGTGCGCGCGTGCGTGTGTGTGTGTGTGTGAGTGAGTGAGTGAGTGAGAGAGAGCTTGGACTGGAAACCGAAAACTGAAAGGGCACAGTTACGCCTTGTTTCCTGCTTTGTGAGGAGCGTATTACGGAAGAGAAAGTCATTCCCTATGAATGTTGATCCGAACCCTTTAAAGACACAGGGTTAGCTTGCCACGGTTGCGTTCGCCATTTATACTCTTACAGATCCCCGCCTCCAGCAACATGATCGAAACGCCTCATTTCCCCCGATTTGAGCTTGTCTGCCATTACATTATTAATCAGATTTAAGATTATTAATCTTAAATCTGATTTAAGACTATTTATCTACTAATTACTTGTTAGAGACATCTATTACTATTCATGAATGTTGTTTATTCAAATGCACGTAACAGTAATTATTCCAATGAATGCAGCAGGTTTTGTCCTCCCTCAGTTTCTTCAAATGTTCTCCATGTTTAAAGGTTTTACCGGTAATCCTGACTGACGCTCCCGCATCGTGCGTGAATGGGCTGTGTACTGCCACAGCCTTTATAACAAGCAGGCCAGAGGAGATCTGCTCAGAGTGTCTAGCCTGGTATGTCCCACAGTGGCGCTGCTCCAGCTGCTCCTTACTATTTCTAGGCCGTTACTGTAATCTTCACACACACACACACAAGCACACACTCACACATGCACGCACTCACACGCATACACACACACACATACAAACAAATCACTATGCAGTGTTCACATGTGACCTATTGACTGATTTATTTTTTTTTGGTTTCAGTGTCCATTCTATATAGCTTGTCTTTTAAATGCTGCAGCAATCTCCATTATTTTTTTTTTAATAAGGCAAATTAAAATGTAATAAAGCGGTGAGCCTCCTTTGAATGCAAAGTCATAGCCGCGTTATTGAAGTCATTTCTTTAATTATTTCCTGCCTCGGTAAAGGTAGGATGGAATAAAACTAATATTATTATACCACAGAGTAAACGACTGTCATCACATACTAATAACGTGCCACATTGTCTTTTTTGTCCGATAATGTATTCAAAGTAGAGCCTTAGTTTGAATAGGATGGAGCATTTTCAGGGTACAAGTACAATTTTTTACTTTCAAACTATTTTCAGGGAGAAGCATAAACGATTTTGGATTATGACGTTCACTTATTTGCTAGCATCGCTTAGTTTCAGTAAGAGAAAATGTAGGCATTTTCCGCCACGAATGGCTAGCAGCCATGAAATCAAGAAATCGGAAGCATTGGATTTTATGCATGACTCGTATTGATTTCTCAAAGAAGCTACCTTAGATTGTTAAATTGTGGATTTCTGACTTGCAGGACAGAAGCAGCAGAGAATTTAGATGTTTAAGAATTGAAGGAGTGGGCCTAAAAGAAAGTATTATAATTATAACCTTCTAAGTTGTCATAAATCTCGAATGAATTCAATTAAACAATTATGCTGATTTCCTTATTGCCTACGGAGAGTCTATAATTGTTTTAAATAATCTATGAAGAGGGGCACTAGATGTGACGACCACTCTTTTTTGGAGTGGACGCTCATTCATAGCTCGGCAGTACTTGAACGAGAGCTATTCGTGTTTACTGTGTAGACCAACCATCTGTCAGAAATAACATCAACTGACAAATATAAATATGCCTCATTTATAAAGCAAACTTTGCTGCCATAGTCAGGTCTTATTAGTTTGTTTACGGTTGTTGTTGTTGTGGTTGTTAATTCATGCTTACCAGCTGGTCGCTGCTGACAGAGATGACTGGTTGAAATTAAAAACAACAACTCAGACTATACATCACATTATAAGGAAAATAAAGCAGTGATCCAGAATGTGTTCTGCATATTCTGCACACTTGTGGAGAAGCTTTAGCCCATGACAATGTTCTCAATGTGCAATATGTGAAATATTTACCAGTATTCGCCCTAAATGCATTCACTGAACCCATTTCAATTAAAAAATTGTCCTCTCTTGGTGATTTACATTTAGAAGAAGGAATCTGAGACCAACCAAATAATCTCAAACTGATATTATGTTTCCTCTCTATTTGACTTCAAGAAGATTTCTTCAGTTCCTTGCATCAATCTCAGAACCTTACCTCCCCCTACCCTCAAATGGCCTTCATCCCATCAGGGGGATTTTGCCATGAAAAACGTAGGATGCACATCGCTGGGATTGCACGCAGACAGCAGATATATATATATATATATATATATATATATATATATATATATATACATTTTCAGTGTGATAACATTTCATTCAGGTTTTATTCTGCAAAAGGACTGATGTTATCTTGCTATTGGCTTAAGACTGCTGCGTCTAAGGCTCTGTGCAAGATAGGTACGGAAGTATTGCATGGCTCTCTCATGGCTGCATTATATAAGATGCTTTCCTTTCTTTTTTTGACCCTTCCTTGGATAATATTACTATACTGAATTTCTGAAAGTGATTAACCGATGCCAAACCGGGTACGAAATGGCGCATGAACTATGTCATATTTAAAAGTGGAGCAAAACAACCAGGTGGGTCATATGGAACAAGATAGACAGGATCGTGCCTGCAGAGTGTGGCGGACCCCATGAGAGTCGCTAATGACGACAGTGGTCTCCCACAGCGTCAAAGCATGGAAATAACGACATGGAACGTTTGACAGCAGGCATCATAACCACAGTAAACACTTTATCTTCCTCTGTTGCAACAACGCACAGGTGCTACACCGGCTGTCCAATCAGCAACATGCTTTGAAAAAAAAAAAAAATGATACCCAGTGAGTTATTAACCAGCTCCAGTATTGTCAAAGGAGGGGAAGTCAGAGTTAATTGCTCAGCAAGGTTGTTTTCACTTAGGCTCACAACGCGGTTTAATAAGAGCAATATAATCCTAAACCTTGGCTTTCTACGTATACATAAGACCACCTGGCACTCGCTTAATGCAGCAAAATCCCAAACAAATTGAATTATTTTGAAAGGAACACCAGTAGAATGCCAGTTGAGTCCGATGAGTCCGGTGGCTTTACCGAGCAAAGGGATATTTTGCGGCAGAAAGGAAAAAAATAAACTAAATTAAATGTCAGAGCAACTCTCGACATTCCCCATTACAGTTATAAAAATATTTTTTCTTTCCAATATTGTGTGAAATGGGGTGCAAAAATTTGTTTATCCTTAGCACTGCATGTAAGGACTTTAGTGGGTGTAGAATTATAATCACATGAGCTGTGGAAAAGTTTCGTTCCCAGCTCCAATCATGATAAGATGAGATGGGGATAATTTGCTGTTGCTAATGATCATGAAGCTGTTTATAGGAAACCATACATGCAGCTATGACTAATTATACATGTTCATGTTTTTGTATGGGGCTAAAAGCTATTGTTACAAATAAAATAAAGGGTTCGTTATCAGTGTGGCATTTGACCAATCAAAGGACAGCTACAGACGGAAGCACATGCTCTGACCTCTGAATATTTGACCACAGAGTGAATCAATCTGAAACCAGTTGAGTCCGATGACAGAAAGGACAAACTAAATGCCAAAATTTACATTTTCTATTTTCCGTTTTTTTGGAATGTCATCAAAAAGACCAACATAAAAAAGTTGATAAGAAGCTTTTTTGTTTTTGTTAAAGTAACAAACATCTCTCCCGGATTCCCAAACATATTAGTCTTTTGTGAAGAGCAATATAATGGATAATAATCTGTGTTTGAGAATCTGAAGGCCATGACAAAATGTGTATTCATCACTTGTATATACAGCAGCACAGAAAAGACAATGATGTAAATGTGTGTTCCTTAAATAAAAAGTAAGGAAAATGACTTTTTGTTTTTCCTTCGACTCCCCACGAATTTAGTTTCACAAAATCAAAAAGTTGAGTCAATCTTTCACTTCATTCATAAGAGATTGATCGAATATGTCAGTGACAGTGTTAAGGGGGGGTATTGAATACGTTCTGCGTATTGACTTATATGTCTATTATAAATTACATTTTTGTATACTTATTCCGTCGACTATTCCATTCAAACCTTTAATGGTGAATCTTTGTTCTTGTTCATAAATTGGCCGTCGACATGCAGACAGTCCAGTTATATAACCTTTTTGTTTTTAATTTATTCGGTCATGATTTCAATGTCCTCAATAGAAAACCCTGAGGTAAAAAACCAACAGCAACTCAGAGAACACTACATGAGAACCGCAACATAACACCAACACAAAAGTCTTGCTTTTATGTTGCCGTTTCTCATTCCGTTGCAGTTTCTCATTCGTTGTTTGCACAACTAGGGCCACCATAAAGGTGTGTGAATGTTACATCAACTGTCCATTTGCTGTTTTGCTGTTTTTATTTGCTGGAATATAATGAGAGAACTATCTGTGGCTGCTGCATATACGGTAGAAAGTACATGTGCCTCTAATTGGGAAACTGCAGAAGCAATGTCATATCGCTGACAACAACACAGTGAATGTTGAGTCTCGTGCAGAAAAATTTGCGTGGGCTTTAATGATTCTTTTTTTTTAAATCACCTGCTACCACATGGCCTCATTTTCTAACTAATTGTTGCATTTGCAACACTCTCTAGTCTGCAACACAAGGAATCATTTGGTAGAGTACACCCTCATAGTTTCAAATAATACCCCTATGGTAGACATTTTTAGAGCCTGCTTTCAATATGCCATTGCCCTGGTTAATTCCCAGCCTCGTCGTCATGCTACATTCTAGTCAGCAATGATAAGCACTTCCGGATTTCCCATTTGGGCTTTTGCCTTGGAGTAAATGAAATGAGATATTTGATTCAAATGAAAGCTTGACTGAAATGAATGGGCTCTTTCATTGGAGAGAAAGGCTCCGAGAGAGCAATATAAAGCTGGGTGGGACTTGAAAAGGCAATGAAACAAGAAACATTATCTTTGGAAACGAGCACCATAATCCTTGCAATTAAAATAAAATGGCTGACAATGACAGTTAGCCTTGTGCGCAGCGCTACCCGGGCACTGGCCGTGTTCGAGTCATCTCGCCAATGCATTCCTTTGATCTCTTTGTGAACTTATGCAGCGGAGACGAGCGCTATATGTTAGGGCACATTTAGTGATCAGAAAGAGTGCTTCAAATTATCAAAATGGATTAAATTCACACTTCCACCACAGCTGTGAGGCGGTTGGGGGGGTGACTGCAGGAAAAGATGAGAGTGAGAGGAAGAAAGAGAGAGACAGAGAGACGGATGGAGAGAGACAGAGAGAGACAGAGAAAGAGGAGATAAAGAGAAGAAAAATGTCACCAAAACTACAAAAACCAAGAACATTAGAGGCTTTTGTCACCTCGTCAGCTGTGTTATCGCAGTGTGGAAGCCGTCTGTCTGGGGCAAAAGGAACTCAAAAGCGGCCTTTGCTTTGGTGGTGGCGGTTACGGTGGTGGCGGTGGGGGGCGCACATATCACCTGCATCCGTGACACTTCCCTGATTGCAGCTTTCTCGCGATCTCCGATCTAGCACATAAAGGCCTGCCTGAACCAAACTCAGATGCAGCCGCTGTGGCGAATTTCATCTGTGGAAACAAGAGAGACAACGCTGAGGGCTCCTCTCAGGTGGATGATAGATGAGCTGTGGCTCTCGAATGCAGAGAAATCTCAGGTTTACCAGCCCCAGCAGCGCTGAGAAGGGCACCCCTTTGAGGGATTGGTCTCCTTCATGCAATCACAGTGGGCAGGTAACCAGAAAAATAAAGCATTATATCTTAGACTCGAGCGAAGTACTGGAACACTTCAACTTGTGTAGACTAGAAACAATAAAATCTAAGATTTACCGTTAAGAGGGTTGTTAGCCAAAATTGGTTGTTGCCTTTATCTCAAAATAATGTCACCCAATGAACCACACAGCTCTTTAACCAAACTATTATGCTGTTAGTACATGCTATTAATATATAATCTTAATGATCCATATTCTCCAAAGTATGTACTAAACCTGTGATATATATATATATATATATATTTCAATATACTTTATAGTACCTGCTTTAAGTCATGGATTTATAGTACAATGCTCAATTTATATAAAAAATGTAATCATGCATAGCATAAATAGTATATAAGCAAAAGTTATATAAACCATCCTTTTTTATTTCAACCACTGATCGCTCTATATATAGTAAGGTTTTATTATTTAATATTTCATAATTTGCTGTGTTCTTTGGATCAATCACTCCTGCTCCTCATATATATTGTCTTATCCGTGGACTTCAGGGAGATCTGAAATCAAATCAAAGTTGTGTTAACCTTTCATATTTGCTTAACCTCCTAAGGTTCAAATAGTATGGGCCAATGCTGTCGCTAAAGCCTAAAAATGGAGCCCACAGAACCTGAACGACCATCACCGGCAAACAGCATAATCATAGTAACTTGAAGCTTCCACTCAGATAAAAGAGAAAGGATTAGGAAACATTATGTAATTGCAATATACACAATCCAAATAAACGCATAACTTATGCCTACATTTAACATGAACTGCACGAATACATATTTTACATCCTTCCATATTTTCAAAATCGTGGTTGTTTACAAGAAACAACCTCCCATTCACAAGTGAAAATGAGAAAATATCGAAAGAGCCTTGATAAATACCACCATTAGTGTAGGGAGCTGTCCGCACACAAATGGTGCTGAAACGATCCACAGAAGCCTGTCTGTTACTAAATGTTTGCCAAATTGCCTCGCACGAAAGAAGGGAAAAAAGGTAGAGAGAGAGCAAAGGAGGAGATGGAGGAGGGGGTGGGGGCGTGTAAGAGAGAGAGAGAGAGAGAGAGAGAGAGAGAGAGAGAGAGAGAGAGAGAGAGAGAGAGAGAGAGAGAGAGAGAGAGAGAGAGAGAGAGAGAGAGAGAGAGAGAGAGAGAGAGTAAGTGAGTGGGAGAAAGAGAGAGAGTGAGTGAGTGGGAGAGAAACAGTGAGTAGGAGTGTGTGTCTGTGTGATTGAGAGAGAGAGAGAGAGAGAGAGAGAGAGAGAGAGAGAGAGAGAGAGAGAGAGAGAGAGCGCCAGAGATGTTGCCATGTGCATCATCAGAGAGGGAGCGTGTTGGCGTCGGAGCGGTTCACTCCTGTAGTACACTGTTGGCTCCTAGTGCTAGGTTCCCTCCTTGCTGAAGACGCAAGGAGGAACCTGATTCACGAGATTGATACACTAGCTGGGACATAATAACCTATGCGTGAAGATGGATATGCGAAAAAGGATTCCGCTGAATATCGTTATTACCTTGGGTGCTTTGTTCCTGAGCGTCGCCAGCACGGCGTCTGCCGCCAGCAGCTGTAAGTAACGCGGTAGTCCGGTCAGAAGTTGTCTTACATGCGGTACGCACTACCAGACGCTTGTATAATCAAATCATTCAATTGAACGGTAAAGGTCTGTTTAGGTAATCTAATCACACGTTAGCGGTTATAGTGTGTCAAACGAAGAGATTGTTTAGCCTGCACAATCGAACACGCTTTGGATGTTAAAAAAATGATAATAATAAACAAGGATGTAGCAATTCTTTGGAGGGGGAAAAGTTAAAATGCTTACACATGTTAGCTTCCAAGCGATGTTGCTCGGCTAATTATGCCGAAGAAAAAAACAGGTGTGCGTTGAGAATGTGAGACGCAAAAAGGTAATATATCGAAAAAAGGAAAAAAAAAAATACGGTGAGGTTAGAAAAACAATGAACCCAACTTACTAATTTAACAAAAATAAAAATTGCTATATGCCATGTTCAAAACAATTTCCAATTGCAGAGGAACGCGTGTTTCCAGTATCAGGGCTACAGCCTTTTCTTTTGCTTTTTTATATAGGTCTTCGTGTCCGATTCGACTGTTTCAATGGGGGAAGTATTTGTTTTGAGCTGGTGTGTTGAAACCGATATTGGGGCGCAGGTAGTCTAACAGCGTAGCGTTACAATAATATAGAAGCTATAATGTCTAATGTACCTCCTATAATGTCCCCCAGCACGCAATCACTAGAGGTCGCATTTCTTCAATGCAGGTCATTCAAAACAAAACTTCCCGTTTGCAAACTGCCATGGTGTTTTTTCTGAAACCGTGTTAATGTTATTCAACATTAGTTAGTCAATATACCTCAAATGTTTTATTTGTGTTAATTATGTGATTTCATAGATTTCACCTTATTCTATCATCAAATGACGTATTTCCCTTAGTTGTTTTCCTTTTCAAGTCTTCCCTTCAGACTGTATACTTACATCATACATCATTTAAAGGGGTAGTTCTGAATTTTGGACATAGGGCCTGATTCCCAAGTGAGCATTGGTATTCTATATCACTGGAGACAGTTTTCAACACATTTCATTCAGTCCTTCTAGTTGCAGAGTTCGCTCGTGCTAGGCTAGCGCACGTCAACGGGCAATGCTAGCCTTAGTTTTAGTTTTATTTTTTTAGGTTAGTTTTATTTCTAACATTATTCTATCAACACAGACATTTAAATCTATAGTCTGGCGTTATAATTGATTTACCTCGGGTGTACTGTGGAGTGGGTAAGACTGTTTTTAATAGCAGGCTAGCGTTGCCCGTTGCCGTGCGCTAGCCTAGCACGAGCGAACTCTGCAACTAGAAGGACTGAATGAAATGTGTTGAAAACTGTCTCCAGTGATATAGAATACCAATGCTCACTTGGGAATCAGGCCCTATGTCCAAAATTCCGAACTACCCCTTTAAATTCACCAGATGCTCAGAAAGATAAGAACATCACAATCCTAATCACCCAGAAGTCAGGAATGTATTTAAAACTTCATACAGGACTGGTGGGCTGACATTATCCTAATGGAATTACAACATTGAACCACGTTTGTGCTGCCACCATTCTCTGGGGGCGGCCATGACACTGTTATGGTGCGTTGGGCTATACACAGTTTATGCCCATGCTGTAAGCAGATGAAGTGAGCCAAACTGACAGCTACATTACTCATTTATGACATTCCTGTGGTTCTCAAATGTATCCAGTGATCAGAATTGACATGCTGTACTTAGATGAAATGGCAAGATGCTCCTCCAGGATGAGAAAGAGGCTGCTTTCATATTTACCATAGAGAAACATAGAGCAGGGAGAGGGCAAGAAAGAGAGAGATACTGGAGACATGTAACATGGGCTGGTGTGTGTGGCTCCGTCATGTGGCAAAGCTAACTGCAGCTATTACAACCCCTCAAACAAATGACAGACCTTTAAAAAACAATATATATTATGCGACAGCAAAGCTTTTATTGTGGTTCTTCCGTTGCCGTTTAAAAAATAACACTATCTCTAAGTACGTTTCAGAAAGTATTCATTGATGTACAGTAATGAATACCCCTTAACACGCTGTCTTGTTTTAAATGTATCTGATTGGGAATGAGTCAGGTCGTACTAAAACAGCAAGGGTTTTGCCTTCCACTCTCATGTTGTAATCAACACCAACTTCAGGTGTACCATTAAAAAGTACTTCAATCCCAACAAGGCATATTTTTTGTTACCTGCCTTAAGTGGGTAAAAACTGCAGGGGGTTTTCATTATCCAGGTACTCCCTGATATGACAGGACCTCACCCAGGGTCTGCAGGAAGAATATTGCTCTACCAGTGATTTCCCACACAGGAGGCGCACAGAGCATTTATCTTTCATAAGTGAGAACCTGACAGGTCGGTGTGTGTGTGTGTGTGTGTGTGTGTGTGTGTGTGTGTGTGTGTGTGTGTGTGTGTGTGTGTGCGTGTGCATGTGCATGGAAGGCTGTAGCGCGGGGGGCGGGCCGGGGGGGAAACCTTCTGCGTCTTCTTCCACCGCTTGTTTTATTCACGTGAAATGTTCACGGTCCGCGTTCGATCGGTGAACAGACACAGTAAGAGCCGGGCCCCTCCCTCCCTCCCTCCCTCCCTCCCTCCCCTGCTTTGGCAAGCGTATAGCAGTGGCAGCACGGGCTGGCGGGTATTGCACCGGCCTCCCTCGTCCGCCGACCGCACACTACGTGCCCAGGAGGTCGTCGGCCATGTAGCTCTCTCTCATGCTGCTAATGAATGTAAAGTAGGCCCTTAAGAAACTCCAACTGTTGTCAGGCATATTCATGGGATACAGCGGCTTGATTCATTCATCAAGGAATAAATGAGGCAGAGAGCCGCGGGCCGGATGGCACTTTAGATATCGCCATCCCCATCTTTTAAACACACAGCGCACATCTCCTCCACTAAGACACATGGGGTCGGTTCCAAAGCTCCGGAGGCGCCGGATTCCAAGGCCATGTATTTTGGAAGAGAAGCTGAGGAATACAGGGTCTGCAAAGAGAAGCAATGTGAATGGATGGTTCCCCTTCTGTGAGAACACATTGTTGTGCTTTCATCTCTTGTGTAGATAGACAAACAAACAGGCTTACTTATTGATGGACTGACCTCACTTTTTGATTGGCTCTAACAATTACTTACATTTTTCATCTATTATTAATAATCACCGAAGCAACATAAATAATGGCAATGGCAATGTCCATTTAACAGTGCTCAAAGGAATGACTTAAATATGTTTGCCTTATCTGATGAGTGTTCAAGAAAAACTAAAGTATTCATGTTCTAATCATCTGAAACAGAACATGAACCAAAAACAAACTCTTGTGTTTGGCTTTAAGCTAATATAGCTAATATGAATATGTATTGTGTGGGTGTGTGTGTGGATAAATGACTAAAAACATTAATTGATTATCAATTAATTGTAACAAATACATTTTCAATCCACTGATCGATTCATCAAGCTAGTTTCCGCACTAGTCTCAAGCACATTGATTCTTAGGTTTACAACTGATTCCAATAAATTGACCACTGTAATGTATGGATGAACTGTGTTCATACATACTGTGTTCATACATTACTTAAGACGTTCATTGATTATCAATTAATTGTTATCAATTTATTGTTAATGAAATTGTTTATCAGATGATGGATTATGGAAGTTAGTTTTGGCACAAGTCTCTAGCACATTCAGGCATAGACATATAATGTGCTCTTTTCCACTGTCAAAGTAAATTGCTTTGAGAAATAAGACAAGTGATTAGAGTTCATCACCTTGCTGTTAATCAGTGGGTTCGATGTGCTGCTAACAAATCAGTTCTCGATTCTAATGAGTGCCAAAACATGGAGACGGGAGAAAATAGAATGGACACCCGATATAAGGCTATTTAGAGGAATAATTTATTCTGGACCTCCTGGGAGGGGGAAAAAAATCTATTATGATGAATGTGGCGCCGGTATAGGCCTTCCATTTTCAATTGCACAGCTCACAAACTAATGTGGTAGCCCTTCCCGATCCATACCGTGCAATGAATATGCTTCAAATAGCAGTGTAGTCCGTAAGTTTCATCCTCTGTTTATTTTTGGTGTTACTGGCAATGGTTTTAAAGGATTTCAAAACACCCACAGTCTATTGACCATGCCAGAGAGAAAACAGCAATATGATGCATGGCAGTGCGATATTCATGATTTATATGAATTTCCTCAAAATAGCTAATTAGTGGTATCATTAACCACGACACTTAATAACGCATCATTTTTCTATTGTCATATATTAACATTTTAATAATATATTGCTCATTAAGTCATATAGGTGAGACGGAGTCATATAGGTGAGACAAACAACTGAGACGGAGTATTCTTTCTAAAAAATGTCTACATAATAAAAAAAGACCTGAATAAAACCGCAAAATAAAGTAATAAAAACGAACTGAGACATATGAAAGGGAAGATCCACACATCCTGATGTCCTTTAACACATATTGATTGTGGTCATCTGAAGGACAACAGTGTTCCATAACCGTGCGACGTGTAGAGATGATGTCACTTGTGTGTTGTCTTTGAATCTATCCCCACCCCAAGGGTCGGCTTTATAGTCTGCAACCTGTTGCCAGAATTGTGCTCCAGCGATTATCTCTAATTGAATAAAGGCCAGCGAGGGAAATTGTCCGCATTTAAATGTGACTGACTTGTGCGACATTTCTTCGGGCAACAGAGAGGACAGCTGTATCAGAAGCTCCATCTGGGCTTCGATGCTAAAAGTAATCTGTCACTCCAGCGCTAACAGGAGCCGTTGTCCTCTGGCCTGATATTCAGCAAAGGCTAATAAGCTTCCAACCCCTGGCTTTTTTTGCATAGTGATAGGGTGATTGGCACCCGCTCTTTGAAGGTAAGGTTCACATGTGGGCCACCTCACTTCCGAGGGAGAAGACTGCAGACGGATTTAGAACGCTCTCGTGATTAAATTGACAGTGAACATTTAAAATGGAACAACTTCCATGCGGTATCTAGTTGTTAAAGTACATACAGGGCTTCAAATCAGACTCCATTCACCCTGTAGACCCGGAGTCTCTAGGCTCTATTTTCCCGTTGACTGAATTGGAGGTCTTGTTGGAAATGAAGTGCTACAGTAACCGGGGCCGTGTTTCTCAATCACTTGTATTGACCCGCGCTTCCTCGAATTTAGCCTGCATCTGGGGCTAATTGTCAACTGATACCTCGCATCTTCTCTAGGTATCGCTGAGCAGCAGTTGTTGGACCCTAGGCAGAGGGTCTATTTATCCATGCTAGGTATCATATGAGTTTTCATCAATACAACCCGGAGGTCTGGAGCCGTCGTGTTGCTGAATGCTATCCTTACACCCTTTCATACTATTGGCCTGCTGGATTGCTGCTTTAAATGATTGTTCACTCTGAATATATCTGCATCCATTTCATCTGAAAAACAAAAAGGATAATTTGGAGGCACTCCTTCAGCAAACGTGGTCTTAATCAATGGTGGAACATAGTGGTAAACTAGGTGTGTGTTTTTTTTTGTTTTTGTGCTATTAGGGTTTGTTGATTTTGGAGCAGGTACTTTAGATTTAAGCAATCTGCAGTTTCATGCTCTACTTGTGCAGTGTGGATTTCTAGACCTCAAAGTGGATCAAACCTGTCTGATCCACTCTGCTGTCTGGCAGTCAGATAGCGCAACACAGAGTGTTGGGTGTGTCTTTTTTTATTCTGATTTGAGTGTGAAGTAAATTGGGGCCACCCTGTATCTTAAATTGTCACTCTGTGCTTCTGGTGACACCCTAATAAATAACCAATCAACCTCGTCAGCCTAATATCTGGTGAGCCTTGTTTATGACTCATGATGTTGGCTCAGGGGACAGCTTAACATCCTTGACAGTCACAGATGAGGTACCTTCAGTTGCATTGCACATATGGGAAATATCTTGGAACACTTAAAGGATAATACGTGGCTGATTTTCAAGCTTGAATGCAAGAAAAGTCAGTGTTGAATGTTTACACCAGACATCTTATGGTAGTCAAGATGTGGTAGTGACTAGCATGTAGAAATATAGACAATACGGTTTTATTAAAAACAAATAACAAATCACAGTCCAGATTGATTGTAAAATAAACTCTGTTCCTACATTGTGAATTGTTTAGGACTAAGTTGCAGGTCTTTTTCGTGTTGAACACGTTGTGGCTCTTAATCGATGTGCATCTTACCAGCTAAAAAGGGTTCTCGCCCCTGGATCCAAACATTACCCTGTGGTCATCCATCTTTTTATGCATCACTGCATGGTGGTGCTCCTTGGAGGGTGCAGAAAGCAGAATGATGGGGGACTTTTATTTTTATCCCAAACAGGATCACTGATAACCTCGGGCGGTGTTATGCCTTCCTGAGGGTTTCAGGATATTGTTCTCTTCTGCCTTCACACTTGCTGCCGAGATGCAAAACATTCAGGGGAAGGCCAGCCCAGAATGTTCTCCAAAGTCACTCCGTCCGAAGGTTTTTTCAACTTTTAAACAATGCTCATGCTTCAGATTTTTCCTTTCTAAGCTATGAGTAAAGAAGTACTATTCAAGCACAGACAGTCACTCGTATTCTTGTGCGTAGGTCTATGCATTGAGTCTCATGCGTAACTTGGCAGATTTAAGGGCTGGCACTTTGCATAGAGAGTGGCGCCATGGGCCGAATGCATTCATAGCTCGGGAGGATTTTCAATTATCCCGCAGGCCAAGGAGGCATTGAGCAGAGCAGCACAGCTTTGCCGGCAAGTCATTCCCCGTCCATAAATCTTTCTGATTGACAGTCCGGCATTTGGCTCACCACCAAGTGCCTAGATAGAGGCTGTAAACAACAACACGTTTTTATAAGATGCACATTTGGCACATGGAGAAATTGTCTTTTGCTCTCACAAGGATCCAGAGTTATGGGCCAGGCGTCACTTTTAGAACATGTCTCCTGTCGTAAAAAATGTTGCAGCTTTGTTTTTCCTTCTCAGGGCAATCCAAGGTCTCATTTGTCGCAAGTAGGTGTAAACCTCAGACAGCATCAACCAGGCCTACATTTTTTGTTATTTGTTAGTATTTTCGGTTTTTGGCCACCATGGAATACTAGGCTTTGACATTTACTGGTATTCTGGAGTAGCAAGCAGTTAGGGAGCAACTGTTAAAAGTTCAATTGGTCAACGGGGCAGCTGTTGACCTCTGATTTCAAAAGAACATTGGTCAGTCGAGAGAGAGAGAGCGAGAGAGAGAGAGAGAGAGAGAGAGAGAGAGAGAGAGAGAGAGAGAGAGAGAGAGAGAGAGAGAGAGAGAGAGAGAGAGAGAGAGAGAGAGAGAGAGAGAGAGAGAGAGAGAGAGAGAGAGAGAGAGAGAGAGAGAGAGAGAGTGAGAGAGAACTTCAATGCTGCGAACAGGATCTGTACTGTTTGATTTCCAAGTGTTCGATTTTTAATCCTTCAAATCTGCATTTTGACCACAGAGGCTCAAGTCTGATTTAATCCTCAGAGAAACAGCCTGATCCACTTTAGTCACCCTTGGAAGTCAGGGTTAGAAATTCTCAGAGCAACTGATCGGACAGGGTGGACAGGGACAGGGTTTGAATGTGATGGGAGCCCCCAGGAGGAAGGCTTGCTCAGTACAGTAGATCAGCTTCTGCTGTCAATTCTAATGTGCTGTTGTCTCCTCGATGAATGGCCAATTGCCACCACAGATGTGCTCGGAATAACTTTGACTTGAAGTGGAATGCATCCAAAACAAAATGCTTCTCCTGCGCCCGAGAGAAATGTGCAGCGGTGCTGATGAAGAGAGCGCCGGCATAATTGAAATCAAGCCGGTGCCAGTTTTCATCATGAAGTGGGGGGAGAGACGCTTCGGAGCGGAGCACTCCCTCATGCAGTAGGTGGCGTGTCTTGCGGAGGCTAACGGGGGGGAAAGTTGTGGAGGGAGGAGTGAGGGTGAAGTCCGCCCTGAAACCAGTGCTCTTGTTGTGGGCCGGTTGGGCCGGGATCAGGGGGGAGATGAGGGCGAGGGCGACAGGCTGAGATCGCTGGCCTCTTAATCTCCTCTTGCGTGCTGGAAGTGCTCTAATCTCACCACCGCTGGATTAATAACGAACACACATATTGGTGGACACACAGAAACACACACACACACACAGGCGTGCGGAACCCATACATGCACTGACAAATAGTCATGGCAGGACATCCGCTTTCTGCTCGAGCTAATGGACTGTTGTAGAACTCTGCGAAGTGGCTAAGTGAGGCAAGCTTGTTATCTCCACAGCGCCCCCTTTTGCAGACAAAAAGGTGACCAAAGAAACCAAATAATTAACAACTTTTGTTCCCGGCATTGTACAACTAAGAAATTCAATATCACATAGTTAGCACAATTACACACCACAAAATGGAGCAGGGAAATATAATGTTAGCCTATAATTAGCTTTTCCGAGTCATGCGTTTCTTGTATATTTTGGCTTTCATCACCGCCACCCTGTCGTTCATTTCACATCATACCCATTACAAACCACCTGTTTCTTTGTTACAGATAATTGCAACAGTCCTCTGGTGTCCATGTTACCCAAAGCCTCCTTCCAGAGCTCTTCACAGTCCTCAATCAGAAATGCACCTTTCAACGGCAAGCTCAACAGAAGAGAAGGTACGTCCACTACAGCAGTCACCTCATCTGTCAAGCAACACTTTAGGTTCTTTAGAGTCCTCGCATGCTGA